>NC_058413.1:24245844-24308160 GCF_002201575.2 Neomonachus schauinslandi | reverse complement strand
ATGGATGGATGGATGGATGGACAGATGGATGGATGGATGGATGGATGGATGGATGGATGGATGGATGGAAGGTTAGGTGAATGGATGGGTAGATGGATGATAAACAGGAAGAAAGGGGAACTCGGTGGCTAGCTAACCCCTGTTCCTATTTGAGTTTTGTTTGGCCTGTTACAGTGTTTTGAAAACACTTGAATTAGTTGTTCTCATTTAAAGCACAGGAAATTTTACCTAAAATTCTGGATTTCTGCCTTCTCAAAAATTGGAATCTCTGGCAAAACCAAGCACTCATTCCTTCATGGCAACAATAGCCTGGAACTGGGTAATGACTCTCCGCTTTGGATGGAATGTGCATGCTTTAGTCCTCCAGAGTCCCCACCGCTCCACACGGGCTCTGACACCTACCAACTCGTGCACGTCAGCCACCTGCCCAGTTGGCATTTGTTAAGTCATGAAAGGCCAACTCAATACGTATAGCCCTTTCAGTAAGTAGGCACGTAATACGTATACTATTCAGTGACTCTGCCCTGGGCCCTGAGAAGACTGTCTCCATGTCCCTTCTCGTGACTTCCACTGACGTAATCAATCTTAGAGGGTGGAGATGGGGGTTCCTCTCCGGGCTCCATAAGACCTAGGTCCTCGCCCCTCTGCACACCCATTCAGCGCTGCAGCACCCCTTCACATGGAGCTTGGCTTTCCATGCTTTCAGTTACCCGCGGCCAACCACGGTGAGGAAGCAGACGATCCTCCTTCCTATGTAGCGTCAGGCGGTCCGTAGTGGCCTGAAGCTATGTCTCAGCGCCTTGTCCTGCTCTCACTTCATCTCATCACGCAGGCATCTTATCATCCACGTCATCACTGGAAGAAGTAGGATGAGTGCAGTGTAGTCAGGTATTCAGAGAGAGCGTGACCAGACCCACGTAACCTTTACTAGAAGGCATTGTTAGAATTGTTCTATTTTATTAGTGGTCATTGTTGTCCATCTCGTACTGTGCCTGATCTATAAATTGCACCGTATCAGAGTGTGTGTATCTAGTGTATGTAGGGCGCGGCACTAGCCGCTGGGGGTCTTGGAACATACCCCCTGTGGATAAGGGAAACAACTGTTCGGAGATCTAACCTCTTAGCAAGGCCACTTAATGCATTTCGGGATCCGAATTCCCACATACCTATTCAGCCTTGCACGTAAACTCTATACCCCACTGCAAACTGGAATATCGCGACTGGCTTTCCCCCTAGGCAGGGCATGAACCAACAGTTCTTTGACTTTGCTCGTGCAATTTCCCCTGTCAGGAATGCGACCCCTCCCCCCACCCTTGGTCTGTCTGGTGAACTCTTCATCCTGGAGGCCTCAGCTCAGGTGTGGCCTCCTCCTTGAAGCCTTCTCTGACCACCCTTTCCAGAAGAATGAGATGCTTCCTTCTCTCTACCCGCATCACTCGGACAATTGTACAAACTCAGCCCTGCGTGGCAGTCTCTTCCAGCAACCACTCCGCTTCTCCTGGACCCTCAGGGCTGAGCACGGTTCCTGGCAGGTTGTCGGTGTCCATACACACTTGCTGAATGAGTCATTAGCTCTGCTGTACTCACCTGGTCATTGAGATGTTTTCCTGAAATGTTTTATTGCAGTGGGCACTCAGGCTGTGTGCTGCAGAGAGCACCATGAACAGATCAAAATAGAAATGGAGCCCCTTGGTTGTGCAGTACACAGCAGGTGAACCTGCCCACAGCCCATCCTGGCAGTCAAACCCCAAGAACAGAGTTAGCCCCCTCAAGTTCAATCAGGATGGACTCCATCTTATTTGCTACCTATGTGACTTTGGACAAGTTACCTAAGCTCTCTGTGGCTCAGTACCATCATCCATAAGAGAGGGATGGAGTCCCTGATTGCTAGGTGGTAGAAGAATTATACTGAACAGTCTTTGACATCATCATCATCATCACCACCACCACTGCCACTTAGCAGTTCAGGATTACTTCCGTCCTAGACTCCAAAGATTCATTTGGCTCATATCCTACAGACCCTGGAGATCTGGATAGGATTGGGCTGGATGCCCCCTCTCCTGTTTCAACATCTCATGGAAGTTCAAAGACTCTCCCTAGGATTTCTCAGATTCCTGGGAGTTAGATTCTCAAGATAATTGCTTCTGTTTATGCCTACTATGGTCCATATCACTTTAAATCTGATGTGAACTTCCTTCCTTAACCTACCGTGAGTGTGCATGCATGTGTGTGTGCACGCACACACGCACGCACACCACCCACAGACACACAATCCTTCCTAAGCATCTGTGGGTATAGGGGAGTTTTCCCCATCACGGTGAGGTGGAGGGGAGAAATGGAGGAGAGTTTTGACCATAGACTTGCTAACAACTTCATTTTCAACCTTATGCTTCCCAGGGCTGGAGCGGTCCTGCAGCTACCCGACCGGCAAGACCTGTCTCCTTCACTCTTCCCTGATCTCCAGCCCCACACTTCCTCATGGGCACCTATCCACCTGCTCCCTTCTGAAACAAAGGGACAGTTGCTCTCCTGGCCTCACTCAGAGCAGTTGAGCTTTGTCCTCTGTCGCCTTGGTTCTTGCCAACACCCATGCTCCAGGGATGTTGCCTTCAACTCACATATTATTCATTCCCGAGAGGAATTCTGGGACCAGCTTCTCAAGCACTGTGATTCTCACCTCTGTTCCCCTTGAGCAGGGCAGCTTCCCAGGCCTGCCGCCAGTCTAGTTACACAGAACCTATACTCAGAAGGGCCAGACTTGGGGTTTCAAGCTATTTAGTCTCTGTCTTGAACTTTGTAGTGATTTTATATTGGCATTTGTGTTTTATAAGTGAAGGCCCATGGGTCTTCCCTTCTGTGAGGCTTGCAGCCTCGTAGCCCCCGCTCCTTCCACCTCCTTGCCCTCCCAGGAAGGTTCTCATCTGCTTGCCCCCTACCCACCTCCCGGGACCCTGGACCTGCCTGGCCTCCTCCTCCCCACTGCTGCCCCATGACCAATGCCCCCTTTGCCTTGGGGTGGTGACCAGGTTGTATACAGGAGGTCCACATTTACATTAATGAATTCACTGAAGGAATAAAAGAACCTGGCACAAAGATGGTCCATAAAAGTTCTTGTTTTATGCTTCCAGGCCAAAGACCTTTCTGGAACACAGCCCCATGTGTGGGCCTCTCCAGGCTTCTTGGCTTCCAGTTCTCCTACTTGTGAGTGGCTCCTCCATTTCACCCTGGACCTTGATAACAGGGTCCTTCCTCCTAGTTACATTTGGGTACTGCTGTCTCCTATCATTTCGGCATCATGTAATCCAGAGGCTTTCACTCGAATCAAAGTCCTATCTGTTATTCTCCGTTATCCTCATTCTTCTATTAATGCATTCAGTGCCAAGCTCTGTCTTCTTCCTCAGAGGCCCACTTTTCCTCAGTCTTTTGGTTCTTGCCTTAGCTCCTGATAACCTCTGAGGTGGTATCTGTAAGCTCTTTTCAGCTCTGATGCCAAGGGTGAAGCTTGCCAAACTATTCTCCCTGCCCCAGCCCATCCCGCCTGCCTTCTGACTCCTCCTAAAGCCGAGGCCATGTCCCTCCCATTCTCAATTCAGCCCCCCTTCCTAGGAGTGGGGCCCACAGTTAGTGGTCGGCACTGATGAGGTGGTCCAGACTCAGGGACCTCCACGTCACCACCCCTCGCATAAGATCCTGGTTTATTTGATCCCTGAGCCCATATTCTTGGAAGCAAACTCTCCCAGTGAGGGAGTCTGACTAGTCACCCTTGTCACTGCTGGACCCAAGACCACCTTATACGTTCATGAACAGTGTATGGACTGGCCGTCCTTAGGCAAAGACCACTGATCTCCTACAACCAAGGAGATAGGGTTCAAGGTGCCACGGGGACAACCTGGGGGAAGGGAATCCCTAGAGAGGAGGTTAGGGCATGGCAGGCTTTCTGAAACTGTGGCTATGCAGGGCCCCCAGCCATCCAAAAAACTGGATTCCTTAGCATTTAATATGTATTGATTAATGGGTAGAAAATACTAAGTTGATTGCCTATAACTAACTCATACAGAGTCTCAAAAATTAAATAAAAGGGAAGCAGACATGAGAGGCAAAAAGCAATTTCCTCCAAAAATTCAATTTGTTGTGTTCTCTGTGTCTGATTTTCTTTGGGTTGCCCCTGATTTCCTTAGGACCTCCAAAACCCCAGACTCCTCTTGCGTCTAGAGCCAAGGCAGGACGTGGGCCATTTCTCCAGCCCAGGCTCTGCCAAGAACAGTGAGGTTGGCTCAGCAGTGAGGTCTTCCCAGGACACATTTCCCACTGTCAGGGTGTGAAAGATGATCAGCCATTAGATTAATTCCTCATAAAATATCACTTAGGCCAGAGCAGGTTAGCTAAATATATGGTCTTAAGAATTACACAGAGCTTCTCTTTTGGCTCTAACAAAGAATAAAAAGGCGGGGCAACAGGGGTATAATGGTGCAGAGACCTGCGGGGCTGCCCCCAGGCTGGCCACCAAGTTACTTGAGGTCAGCATCATTGGACTGAGAGGACTGAGGTTTCCCTCCCCTACCAGACTCCCCCTCCACCCACTAACACTGCAGGTGCCTTCCAGCTTAGGTGGACGTCAGTGGAAATCTAGAGATGGCTGCCCTCCTGCCCTAGGGACAAAACCCAGCCTCCAATCTCTGTAGACTTTAGTGAAAGATGCCAGGAATGTGGAGTACAGAGAAATGAGGAGTATGATGAAACTGCTTTGTTAGAGGTACAGCAATGATAATATGCAGATTTTTGTTTCATCACCAAAAGAAGCATGACATCCACTATTCTCCCCCATGTGGCCTCTGCTCTAGCTGTGCTGGTTTCTGCAGTATTCTCTGAACACAGAGGACATGCCCCTACCTCAGGACCTTTGCACAGGCTATTTCCCCTGCCTAGAATACTTTCCTCTAGATAACAGCATGGCTTGCTCCTTCACTTCCTTTGGGTCTTTATAAATGTCACCTCCTCCATGAGGTTCTTCCTGCTTGCCTTATCAGAAGTTTCAGCAACTCTTTCTCCCAGCCTTAACCCTGATGATTATTTTCACTTGATATACTTTATTATTTAACTTGCTTATCTGTTTCCCCTGTTAGATGTTAAGTTTCATGAGGCCAGGGATTTTTTTTTTTTTCCATTCACTACTATATCCCCAGCAATCAGAATAGTGCCTGGAATATAGTAGGTGCTCAAGAAATGTTTGTTGAATTAATGAGTGCATTGGAATGAGCCCATTGGAATTATATCTGGGTTCAGATGTGTGTTTGGTCACTTAGAAACAGTGACACCCTGATACATTGTTTTACCTCTCTGAGTCTCCTTATCTGTAAATTGGGTGTAACACCTAGTCTATAGATAGGGTTCTTGGGAAGGGCCAATGAGATCATGCATGTTAAGGGCTGAGCTCAATGTCTGGCTCGGAGTAAAAAATACATAACTGGCAGCTATCTAGCTACTGTAAGAACAGTAAGTTGTTGATACTACTGAGAAGATTGAGAACAATTTAACAGAAACAGAAATAAAAATAGATACCTCCAAATCTGCCTGGATTGGGGATGGCAGGCAAAACAAACCTCAAATGCAAAGAGGTCTGGGTATGCAAGTCTGTGTGTGTGTATGCACACATGCGTCCCATTCTTACAGAAATTCGGTTTCATTAGTTTTAATCCTCATCATGATTATTCCAGGCTCTCTCCTTGGACGGCCGTGCACACACAAGTATCGCAAACACCACACACGTGCACACATGCGCACAAGCATGCATATTCACACATGAGTGTGTCCCTCTACCCCACCCCATCTGCACCCCCACGGGAGGGGCTCTGGAGTAGGGCAGCTACACACTATTTGTAGCTCGGAAGGCTTGGGAGAGAAATCACACCCTCACAGCCTTTGTTACACTCAAGTTCCCTCCTAGATACCGTCCAGGACCTAAGCATGGCTCTCTGTCCCTCCTCCCTCACCTTCTTCACACCTCTGACTGAGCCTTCTGAGTGTTCTAGAAGGGACTCACTCCTTCCAGGCACAGAACCCCTCTAGTGATCTGGCTGCAAAGGGGAGTGAGCGCACTGGGGAAGCATATGCCCATCCTGGCCTCAGGCATCATGGACAGAAGACACACATTGAGCAGGAGAATCATCATGGAGCCAGAATTTAAAAAGACAAAGACTTTCTGAAGAACTTCCCCATCGGGGCAAAGCACTCCAAGGTCCAGAGCAGCAAGCAGCTTTCAGGGCAGAGCAGCACCCACCAAGAACAGCTGGTGGAGTTACACAGCCCCCAGCTTTTCCACCCCAACCCATCCTGCCCTCCCTGCCACAGTGAAAACAGTGTCCTGGTGAAAGCACTGGCTTCGGACTCAGGCAACCTGGGAATCAGAATCTCAGCTCCAACCCTTGCTAACCGTGAGAATGTCAGCAAGGTATTTAGCCTCTCTGAATGATGGTTTCATCATCTGTCAAATGATCTGAACAATACTCCCTTATAGTATTGTTGGGAGAATTTAAGTCAGAGCTGCCGAGTATTACGGCTCAGGTTGTGCACTGCACAAATCCTAGGGGTCACCATTGATAGAAGCTACAAAGTCAGTGACAGCCCTTGGATTGGGCAGGGCACAAATGTAATAATACAGGTGTGAAATAATGTGTTAAAAGCTCCTCACACAGGTGTGAAATAATGTGTTAAAAGCTCCTCACACAGGTGTGAAATAATGTGTTAAAAGCCTGGCACCTAGTAAGTGCTCAATAAGTGGTGGCTGAAACACGGGTTTATTAATTATAACTTTAATTAATCCAGGATACCCACAGAGCCTCTGACTGACATCATAGTTTCAGAGTAGGAAGTCGTAGACAACTTCAGTGGTGATGGGGATATGATGTCCTAGGGAATCTATTTTCATTGTTCTTTGGAGCCCAGAATTCAAGAAGTTGGTCATGGCTCTCTGTTTACCGGACATTTTCTTGGTGAGCGATCTGCTATCTTGCAGCACCGGGATGCGTGTACTCTTGGACTCTTTTGGTCTTAATGAGGTAAGGTTTGATTTAAGCGGGGTGTCATTGCCCTTCCCCATTAAAATAATGTGCTTTCTTTCTTAAGTTAAAACATAATGCACAATGTCCAGTTAAACAGGTGACCTCTAAAAAAGAGCCTCTTCTAAAAGAAGATCTCTAGCCTCTGCGCTCATAATCCAGAACCACCCCTTCTCCACCCTGGCAGATGGGGGATTTCGTTTCTGGTGAGGTCGACCTGTAGACATGAGGAACAGCCAAGAGTGGTGGAAGACGTCTATTAAAACAGAGGATTTGCAGGGCCACCTGGGTGGCTCAGTCCATCTGCCTTCGGCCCAGGTCATGATCTCAGGGTCCTGGGATCGAGCCCCACATCGGGCTCCTGGCTCAGCGGGGAGTCTGCTTCTTCCTCTCCCTCTGTGATCTCTCTCACTGTCTCTCTCAAATAAATAAAATCTTTAAAAAAATAAATAAAACAGAGGATTTGCTTTCTGAAGTGCTGTACCATCAAACATGCTGCCCCTACCTGGCTGTCAGACCTAGCCCACCCCCATCTAGACAGGAGCTTTGGGGGTTCTAATCAGCCCAGAAGACTGGCTTTAAAATATGAGCAACTAGGAGTCCCCATTGAGACAGCCAGGTCCTAGCCAGTGTGCTTACAGTGAAACCCAGCAGCCGGCCAGTCACATTGACAATCCACAGTTTCGAGCTTCTCTCCTAGATGTCCGTCTGACCCTGAGGGACATGTTTCAACATGGAAGACAGAGACTAAAACAACAATCTAAAAGAAATAAAGAAAGAAAGGGAGGACAGGAGAAAGAGTGAACCAGAGAGAAGGGAGGGAGGAAGCCAGGGAGGAAGAAGGAAAGAGGAGGGAAGGAAGGAAGGAAGGAAGGGAAGAAAGAAAGAAAATTAACTCAGAGACAATTCAAACCAGGAAGCAAAATAACACTTGCCCCAAATTTCAGTTAGTAGCCATAATAAGAGAAGATATCGCAACTGCAAAACAAGAATGAGAGCTTGTAAAAAGAGAACACCTAGACATTAAAAACGTGAGAGCAGAAAGAAAAACACAGTGGGCGGATGAGAAGATACGGTTGATAGAGAAGATAAACACAGACATAAGAACAGAGCTGGGAAATGAGAGACAATGATACAATCTGCCTGGAGATCCAAAGTCCAAATAATTAAGAGAGAAAAATGGAGGGGAGGAAACATCAAAGAAGTAATAGAAGAACATTTTCCAGAACTGAAGGGAGATTGAAGGAGCCTTTGAACAGCCCAGCATAACGAAGGAGTTCTCACATCAAAGCCTGTCATCCCCCAGACCAGAAGTAAGATCATAAAAGCTGTCAAGGAGAATAGAGATCAGAATGGCATTTAACTAGAAGACTACAGAACAATGCTTTTAAAATTCAGGAGGAAAATTATTCCCAACTTGAATTCTCTGGCCCACCAAACTATCAGTCAGGAGTGAGTGTAGAATAGGGACATTTTCAGAAATTCAGAGTCTTAACATTTTTACCTCCTGTGTACCTTCACAAAGAAGTTACTGAAGGATGTGCTCCATCAAAATGAGGGAGTAATGTGAGAAAACAGGATGGAATCAGAAGGTCATCCAACACAGGGCAGGGGAGAAGGAATTTTCGGAAGGCTGGGAAAGGGAAGACCAGGAAAACAGCTGTATGAGGAAAACCAGTATAGACTAGGGCAGGAAAAGAGAGGTTTCCAGGCAGACTGTCTCTAGGGGTAAAAAAATGAAAGTGATAGACTAACCTGACATATTTGAGTGTGTAGAGGGACATTCTATAGTCTTATAGAAGATTTCAACAGATATTTGAAGAACACCAATTTTTTAAGAAAAGCAATGAAGTACAAGAAAAATAAAACATTCCTCAATTACTTCCTATAAAGCTAATAAAATGTTCTCTTCATAATACCTCTTGGAAAATTATGCCACTTTTCAGACAACATTCTATTTTTGCTGTTGGGATAACATATTTTCACCCAGAAGCACACTAAATATAAATGCTTTAGGAAGTGAGTATAATCTTAGGGAATGACACACTTGCCAGTTGATTCAAGTCTCCAGTCAGAAACCAGCATACCGGACAAATTTGAGATACTTGCCATGTTTAGATGAGCCCCAAATGTTCTGTTATTCAAGGAACACCGAACCAGACAGACCTTCTATAGCACTTCCGTCTGTTGGATGTGCGTGCTGTTTCTATGTGATTTGAAGCACTCTCATTTTCAGCCTTTACTTAACTCCAAAAGCATCTACCATACTCCAACTTCAAGTGTAGCCTGAGTGAAAGAGAACCATGAACCCAAAAGTGTTGGTGAAGACAATGGTCCAGCAAGAACATGCTTTCCAGAGAATGATGCTCTCCTCCACCTGCCAAGACCTCTTCCTCATTCGGCCAATAAAATAAGCCTTTGTTACATCACCTTACGTATATAAAGGGTTTATTTACTTTCAACTTACTGTGTATTATTTATTTAAACTTGTTTTTATTATTCAGTGATATATTTTTCTCTCTGTGAAAATCATTTGGATGTCTTTCGTTGGGTTAGGATACAGCCATGTTTTCCCCATTAAAATCAAGGCAACTATTTTTTCCACTTAACAGCTTTTCACTTGGTGGCAGGTCAAATTAAAGTCTTCAAAAGGTGTTTAGGGGCTGCCTGACTGGCTCAGTCAGTGGAGCGTGCAACTCTTGATCTCAGGGTTGTGTGTTTGAGCCCAACGTTGGGTGTAGAGTTTACTTTAAAAATCTTTAGAGGTGCCTGGGTGGCTCAGCCAGTTAAGCATCTGACTCTTGATTTCGGCTCAGGTCATGATCTCGGCTCAGGTCATGATCTCAGGATCCTGGGATCGAGCCCCCCATCGGGCTCCCCACTCAGCAGGGTGTCTGCTTGTCTCCCTCTCTCCCTCTCCCTCTGCCCCGACCCCCACTTGCACGCACTCGAGCTCTCTTTCTCTCAAATAAATAAATCTTAAAAAAAATAAAAATAAAAATCTTTAAAAAAAATAGAAGGTGTTCAGGAAAGGAGATGTAAATACACAACTTGGCTTGACAGTGGACAATATTTATATGATCCTAATCATGAAAACAACAATATGAATTTAATAAAAGAGGTGATTTAAGCCATATAGGGTGTATGAGAGGAGAATTGTATGTGAGGGTGCCCTATCGAGGGTGAGTCTTCATCTTCCTTATTAGGAAGTCAACATATGATATATAAATCTGAAAAATCAAGAATAGCAATATAAACAAGTTATTTAGAAAAATGGAAGTAAATATGAGGAGAAGCATTTAAAAGGGTTACAAGTGGTTGCATCTGTAAGTGAGGAGTGGGGTGACGAGGTGGCAGGGACTGTTTTTTATAAGCTTCATGAGACTGACTTTTGAAAGTAATGACTTTGATAAAAATTAAAATCATGTTTAAAAACTAATAAATATTCATTAGAAAAAGTTTAGAAAATACACATATGAAAAGAGAATAAAATAAAAGCCATTCATAGCATCTTAACCCGGAGGCCACAGATGAAACATTGGCACGTTAGTTTTGAGTCTTTCCACTATACATAAATATACGCACAGTTTTTTAAAATGTGAGATCATATTGTTAATATTATTTGCAATGTGCCTTTTTCCCCTAAAAGTAACTGTGGGGAATTTTTCCATATCAATATTCATCCACTACATCATTTTAATGGCTGAATATTCCCCATCATATGGATAATACTATAATTTATTTAATTCAACCCAACATTAACCATTAATTATTCAATCAGCCTAATTCTCTCAGCAAACAAATGCAACTTTAGGTACTTTGGGAACGATAGCCAAAAAGAATTTTCTCTACTCTGGATTCAATTGTTGTCATCAATCATTTCTATTTTGCTTTACCAGCAAAAGAGTGAGATATTTCACTTGCTCTGAGGTGTTCCCCTGACAATCCACACTGTTTTGTTTTTTAATTCCGTCTCCCATTAAAAGTGTAAATGGAATGCATGTGTGGTAGATGGCCGTTCTTGCCTGCCAGGGTCATTTTTCAACTTCAGGTAACAGCACCTCCATTAACGTAGGTGGAAGCCCCTCCCCCCTCCTCCCGCATTGCTCCGCCCATGCGGTTTGGGTGAAACTGACCGCACCACCAGGTCCGGCCTCCTTCATCTCTCTGGCCTCAGTGAATGGTTCAGAGATGGATATGTGCACAGAACTGAAGCAAGCCCAGAACTTGTACTGGGAACCTTAGGGAAGAGGAATTCTCTCTCTTTTCCCTGGGATCGCGGAGCTGATAAAAGTTTAAGTCCAGAGTGGCTGAAGGCCATTTGTCATTACAAAGGAAGGGCCCGCCTGGGGATAAAGCCAAAGAGGAAGAAGGATCAGCCAAAGGATATAAAAAGCCAGATTCCTGGTAACACTTTCTGAGCACCTGGTTCCAGAGGTGCCTGACGTTCTTGCAAAACAAGTTGTATGAATGAACACATTTCCGTTTTTTCTTAATCTCTTTTGGTTGGGGCTAGCATATACTCCAAGTCAAATCATTGAAACAGGACAGAAAACGAGAAAGTGAAAATTAAAAATTTCTCTCCTTAAGCCCTCCTGCCAATTCTCAGTCCACCCCCCCCCCCCCCCCCCACCCCCCCGCCGGAGCAGTCACGCTGCCTACAGCCTCTTACCTCTGCTTCCAAAATGAGTCTGTGCATTTACAAACAGGCTAGTAGTCATAAATACCTAAACAGGGTCACACTATCCACCTTATCCTGCCACTTGTATCTTCTGCTTTACCCTGAAGGGAAGATTACCTCTCCTTACCACATCTAGACATTTTGTTCATTTTTTCCTAAGCCCTATACAGACGCCTCCTATTCTAACCAGTCCTGGACTGATGGCCATTGAGGTTCACCCCGTTTTCTACCACTAAAAACCAGCTGTGATGAGCATCCTTCTTATAGAATTACATGAGGCAAATCCAGAAAGCTGATGAAGCTAATGCTTCTGGGCCCTCGTCACCCAGGCCCCTTCTGGGATCGGCTTAGTGAGAGGTATATAAGTAGTAGCTAGTTGTACAGTGTAAGAACAGCTTCCAGAAATGCTCCTCCTACCCCCTGTGCCAACTAACAAGGTCAAGATACAAAGGTTCAGGGCCATCAGTCATAACTCAGTAAAAACAGGCCTGAGGACAACAGGATGGAATTGTGGAGCGTGGAAGAGAAATGGTCCAAAATGTACAGAGCCAGGGGCTAGTCTGCAGAAGGTTCTTCCAATCATCACAGGTAGGAAAAGGGCTTTGTTTCTCACCCAAATCTGTCAGAAACATACTTGATAATGCAGCATATATATACCACTATAAATGTACCATATGCTTTTCTCTTTTTTGATGGGCATCATGAAGAATAGAATTTATCAAAATGCCTGTCTTTGTAGGGCACCGATGTGTAGAAGTACCACAAACAGTGGGTATGTCTATGTGAAATGGGATGTTTTATGCATCAAAGCTATCAATAATGAAAAAACAAATTTCGATTTACTATGCTATAGGAAAGAGTGAATTGTCTTCCTATTCTAAAATACTTCAAAATTGTCATCCTATGTAGAGGAAGTGATCAAAGCCTAAAAGAAATGTGGGGGGAAAAGGCATGATCAGGGTGCATCAGGCAGTAGATTAATAGAAATATGATGTTAGTTTTCTGAATTTTGTGATGCTTATGGTATTTGTCAGCTTTTAATAATTTGTTATTTTTGTAATTTCCCTTCTCGTTGTAAATAAATATTCACTATTGTGCCTGACTTGTATTTATAATTTTTTAAAGAGGCTCTCAAAAATTGCATGCACTTCAGGCCCTAAAACACTTGGATCTGCCCCCGCAAAATGGCTGACCTGCAGGATCCGGAGGCAGACCACCCAGCTTCACGTCTCGGCTGGGGCATGGCTATCGACTGAATGTTCATGGCCCCCAAATCCATATGTTGAAACCTAATCTCCAATGTGATCGTATTCGGAGGTGGGGCCGTTCGGAGGTGATTAGGTCGTGAGGATGACGTTCTCATGGATAAGATCAGTGACCTTATAAAAGAGACCCCAGAAAGCTCCTTGCCCTTTCCACCATGTGCAGACGACAGCAAAAAGACAGCCATCGGTACTCGGCCATGCTGGCAACTTGGGATTGGACTTCCAGCTTCTAGAGCTGTGCGAAATAAAATTGTGTTGTTAATATTGTCTATGGTATTCTGTGATAGCTGCCCAGACAGACTCAGAAAGCCACCTACCAACGCTGGGACCCTGGGCACGTTACTCCACTTTTCTGTGCCTCAGTTTCCTTATTTGTGAAATGGGGATAACACAGGGTTGTTGTGAGGATGGAATGAATTAACACATTTATAGGACCTGGGAATCAGTAAAAATCCATATCATCTATGTTTATTCCTTATGTACTTGTGCAGATACCTCAGCAAGATAGGTTCCTAGAAGTATAGGTATAAGGGTAGTAATTTTAAGAAAGAATGCGAGACTGCCCTCCAAAAGCTCTGCCATCTTACCCTCGCACTATACGCATAGTGACGTATATCAGAACAGTGGAGTCAGGAAACCCATTCCAGGTGAACCTAAGGCTGTGGCCCTCACCACGTTCTGGACTAGTCCAGTTCCCTGCACCTGGCCAAATCAAGTCGGTCGGTGGCTGCTAAGAATGCTGGGCCCTGCTCCTCAGGAACGCGTCCTGCAAATCCTCTGAGCAGCTCACATTTACCAAGTAACCCCCTTCATGGAGCTCAGTGGCCCTGTAGGTTTAGGCATGGCAGGATGGAGGTTAGTCTTTTATGGGAGAAATTGTGGCTCAGAGAGGTCAGGGAGTTAGGTCAAGTCAGCCCAGCAGGTAAGTATCGGGACAGGAGAAAGGATTCAGGTCTTTTGGAAACCTAATGCATTTCCCACCACACCTGTGACCTCTCCAAAATCCTTACATTAAAATGAAAGATACCCTTTAAAATGAAATATATTCACAATGAAATATATCCTTCCCTCCGAATTAGTTGTGAAGAGCAGGCATTAGGCTATATTACATACTAAGAGTGCACTTTTTAGAAAAATAAATTTAATTGCAGCCTCTTGATTCAAATCAAATCCACTCTGTTTTAAGCTTTCAATTACGGTGAGATATAGCTGTAGAGAATGTCCTTTCCATCCTAATTTGAGACCTCAGATGGCAGCTCCATTTGTACTTCTATCTTTAAAATCCTGCCTCCCCGCCCCCCCAGTCTTGTTATCTTCTCTCTGACTTACCAAACAAATCTAGTCCAAAAATTAGAACTGACTAAATGCCTAAGGGAAGAAAGGAGAAAGCTCAAAATCGGTGGAGTCTGTTCCCACATGTTCAGACTAATTTAACTTTCTCACATGACAAATTAGAAAGGAAAAGAAAAATTTGCATAGAAGGACAATTAAAAATAAACTAAAGGTGTCATTCGTTCCAAATGAGGACAGGATTCCATAATTTATTCTTACGTGGATGGAGTAAGTTTCTGGCAAGAAGGAACTAACGGGTGGATGCTTTTGTTCTCCTGTGTCACCAGACAACTGGGAGCTTAATCACAAAGTGACTACCAGCCCACAGTGAGCTGTACCCTGGGCCTCTTCGGCAAGCTGGGCTAAGTACCCTGTTAGTGCGTCCAGCTCCATGCTGTCTAGCCAACGGACAATGTGAGAATGCCCAAGGCCTCTGAGAGTCCATTCACGTCCAACAGGAGAGGAGATAGATGATAGATAGATAAATAGATAGATGATAGATAGATAGATAGATAGATAGATAGATAGATAGATAGATAGATAACAGATAGATAGATGTATAGATATAGATGATATAGACCTAGAGATACTGATAGGAATGAATCAATGAGAGGCTCCTCAGCAGGGAGATTTATTTGGATGTGCAACATAGTGGCTCCTAGGCCACCTTCTCGCTTGCCCGCCCTGGTAATTTCTAGTAACTCTCTCCTTCCTCAAAGCTCTAAGAATACTCAAAAGACCTGCTCTGCAAATATAATTATGGGGTACATTTTTAACATGTGGGACTTGGTATGCAGTAGCCACTTGTCTTTCCAGCTGTCAGAGGAAATTCTTTTCCCTCCTTGGCAAAGAAAAGATGCCTTAAATCATCCAGAGGTGTGCCTCTCAAAATGAGCTTTATGAGCACTCAAAGGTCAATTAACCCTAAGTCAAAGCTGGCAAGCTCCCTCCCTGCTTCCAGGTGGCCAGGAAGAAGAGAGCAGAGACCCAGGGTGGGGCCTGAAGTTGCTGAGCATCTGGTTAAGTATCAGCTCTAATTATTTGTTAAGAATAAGGAATAGAAATGTACTCTGGTTGTTCTAATTAAAATGAAATGCAGGCGTATATTGAAAGGATTTATGAGAGCATCGAGAATCCCAGGAAAAGCTGAATTTAAGAACTTCATCGAGACTAGGAACCCCAGTAGCTCTGGGAGTCTGGGTAGCAGGAGCTAATAATGGGCAGGTGTAGCAAAGAATTGCCTTTGAGAAAAGTCTGTTCAAATTATTTTCCCATCAGTTTGCTCCACCTTATTCAAACTGGTTGGGGAGAACATCTGGTTAGCTCCACCTTGACCCAGGCAGGGGACATAAGCAGGAGGGATTCCCCAAAGGCAAGCTGCTATTATTTCTAAAAGGCCAAAGAGATGTGGGCAGGCAAAGGCAACAGATATCCACTATGCTTTCGTTTCTGTCTGTAACCCAGAGAAAAGTGTATGTCACCCCACGTGCAGTTGGGCCCTCCTAAAGTATTGAGGCCCAACACGTGACACACCCCATACTCTATTTCCAGGAACTAAAGATTGTACACAGGAATGAACTTTCCCCATGCCTGCCTCACACATCAAGAACAAGATTACCTAAACCTTCAGAGGAGATAAGGGGTCCGGACAGGTGAACAGCTCATCACAGTGTAGTAAGAGCCAGGAGAGGAAAGTGCAAGGCACTATGGGAGCACATAGCAGGGCACTGGCCTGACCTTGACGCACGGAGGCTGCAGGAGGAGTTGAGGGTGGGTGAGAAGTTGTCAGTCTATACAGAAAGAATAGGATGAAGGCAGAAGAGGAGCCCAGGATTCTTGGAAGGGTGCTGAAAATGGTTCAGTTGACCAGGAGCATGGGGGTTGGAGTAGGTTGAGCTATTGGCCCCAGTTCTTACAGTGAAAGGTACATCTCCCTGCATTGCCGTTGACATGGTCCTGAAACCTGGTAGATGTGTCAATGTGTCAGTCTTAAGGGGCATCTTAAGAACTAAGGTCTTGGGCATTAGGTGTTCCAATTGCCACCATAAGCTTCTGCCACTGCCACGAGAACATGCCCAGCTTGTCTGCTGGTCCAAGGAGGATGAGAGACACATGGAACAGAACCTTCAGGCCAATCCACTATCTGCATCTAGAGGTAGAGCCACTCAGCCAACCCCAGTTTATTTCTCTATTTATTTAAAGTAGGCTCCACACCCAGCATGGAGCCCAATGTGGGGCTTGAACTCATGACCCTGAGATCAAGACCTGAGCTGGAATCAAGAGTCAGATGCTTAACTGACTGAGCCACCCAGGTGCCCCAGCCAACCCCAGTTTATATTGCCCAAACCCCAGCTGCCATAGCCTGAAGCAGAATGGCCCCAGCTGACCTCAGATCCATGAGAATAAATGACTGCTTGTTTAAGGCACTGAGTTTCGGGGCCGTTTGTTAGCAGCATTACTGGGACAAGGTTGAGGGATAAAGGGTGAAAAATGAAGAAGCCTAAGAAAGGACTGGAGAGGTAAGCAGAGACCTAATCATGAAGGGCCCTGTAGACCTCTGAACTTGAACTTTATCTTAAGGGCAATGGAATCTGTTGAAATGTTTTAAGGAGGGAAGTTACACAATCAGATTTCCTTTTTAAAAAGCTCATTCTGGGGTATGTAAGATGGGCAGGGTTGGGCGGGGGAGGGTACTGGGGGAAGCCAAGAGAGATTTCCTAGAGTTCTCAGATTAACAGTTTTCTCAAGTGTTTGTCCCATCCTGCATGCCTTCCAGGAATGTATGAGAATCCCCTTGCTCCACAATTCCACTAACACGTGGTGGTGTTGTCAAACTTTTAAATTTTAGTCATTCAAGTGGCTGTGCACTGTTATCTCATTATAACCTTAATTTACTTTTTCTTTTTTTTTAAAGATTTTATTTATTTATTATTATAATTATAATATAGGGATATTATTTCTTCCTTAAATGTTTGATAGAATTTACCAGTGAAGTCATGCGGGCCTGGAGTTTCCTGTGGAAGTGCTATTAATTACAAATTATTTGACAGAGAGAGACACAGCGAGAGAGGGAACACAAGCAGGGGGAGTGGGAGAGGGAGAAGCAGGCTCCCCGCAGAGCAGGGAGCCCGATGTGGGACTCGATCCCAGGACCCCGGGATCATGACCTGAGCCGAAGGCAGTCACTCAACCGACTGAGCCACCCAGGCGCCCAAATTTACTTTTTCTTGATGTCTAGTGAGTTTGAGACCTTATTGATGTGCTTATGGGCTTTTTCTGTGTCTTTGGAGAAGTGGCTGTTTAAGTCTTTGGGCTGTTAGTTACAGCTGATTGTCTTTTTATTGAGTTGTGGGAGTCCTTTATATATGCTGGATTCTTTGTCAGATTGTATGAGCAAATACTTCCTTCTAGTGTATGGCTTGCCTATTGACTTTTTTTCATGTCTCTCTACTGAAGAAAAGTTTTAATTTTTATAAGATCTCATTTATTAAATTTTTCTCTTATGGCTAGTGTTTTCTGTCTTTTCTAAGAAATCCTTGTCTATCTCAAATTAGGGATGATATTCTTCTGTTTCTTTATGAAGCTTTATAGTTTTAGCTTTTAACTTAAGGTCTCTGATTTATAGTGGACTAATTTGGGAGTATGCTGTAAGGTGGGGTCGAGACTCATTTTTTCCCCCATATGGATACCCAGTTATTCTGGCACCTAAAAACCCCCCCCAAAAAAACAAAAAACAAAAACAAAGATTTTCCTTTCCCCATTAAATTACCTTAGCTCTGACATAAAAACTTAATTGATGGTATATATGTGGATCTATTTCTGGATTCTACAATCTGTCCTACTGATCTATTTATCAATTTTTACACCAATTCAACATTGTCTTAATTACTGTAGTGTTATAGTAAGATTTGAAATCAGGCGATATAAGCCATTCAACCATGTACTTTTTCAAAATTACTTGACTGTTCTAGAACCTTTGCATTTCCATATAAATCTTAGAATTAGCTTGTCAATTTCTACCAAAACAAAAAAAAAGGACTGCTGGGATAGGAATTGTGATGTTTCTATGGATTAATCTGGGTAGAACTGACATCTTAACAGTGTTGAATCTTCCCATCCTTGAACATGAAATATCTATTTATTTAGATCTTTAATACTTCTCACCAGTGTTTTACAGTTGTCGATATAGAGTTCTTAGATACCTTTCATTAACTTTGTTTCCAAGTATTTCATCTTTTGGATGCTATGATAAGTGATATTGAATTTTTTGGTTTATTTTCCAACTGTTTGTTGCTCTTTTATATAAATGCCATTGATTTTTGTACATTGACCCAGTATCTTGCAATCTTTCTAATGTTAAATCTCACGTAACGGGGATAAACTCTACTTGGTAATGATGTATTATATTCTTTCAAAATACTCAATTTCTTTAATATTTCATTCAGAAATGTTGCAAATAGACACAGGAGGGATATTAATCTGTAATTCTTTCTTTGTAATGTCCTTAATTCCTTATTAGAGTTATGCACGATGCATAAAATGAGTTGGAAAGTGTTTCCTCCTGCACTGTTTTCTGAAAAAGTTTGTATAGTAGGGATATTATTTCTTCCTTAAATGTTTGATAGAATTTACCAGTGAAGTCATGCGGGCCTGGAGTTTCCTGTGGAAGTGCTATTAATTAAAAATTAAATCTCTCTAATAGATATAGAATTATTCATATGTTATACTTCTTGTTTTGTGAATTTTGTAATTTGTGTCTTTCAAAGAATTTGTTGATTTTATGAAAACGTTCTAATTTAGTGACATGAGGTTGTTAGATGTCTTGTCTTTTAACAACTGTAGTATCTTTAGTGTCCCATCTTTCATTCTAGATACTGGTAATTTGTGTTGTCTTTCTTTTTGTCTTGATTAGTCTAGCTAGAGATCTACCCTTTTCATTATTCTCTTCAAAGAAAATTTCTGGTTTTGTTGATTTTCTTCATTGTTTGTCTACTTTCTATTTCACTGATTTATATTCTATTATTTCCTTATATTTCCTATAAGTATAATTTGCTCTTTCTAGTTTCTGAAAGTAAAGGCTTGTATAAATTGATTTTAACCCTTTTTCTTTCCTGATACATGCATTTAGATTGAACATTTTACTCTACTTCATTAGCTGAATCTCACAAATTTGTGTTGTGGTTTTATCATCAGGTCAAAACATTTTCTCATTTTTCTTGTGATCTCTTCTTTGATTCATGGTTATTTAGAAGTGTGTGGTTTACTTTCAAAATATTTAGATTTGCCAGAGATCTTTTTGCTCTTGATTTTTATTTGAATTCTGTTATTATCAAGTATACACTATTTATGATTGCAATCATTTGAAATATATTGAGATGTGTTTTTTTGGCCCAGTTTATGGTCTATTTGGTGAGTGTTCTAGGTACATTTGGAAATAACACATAGTCTGCAATTGTTGAGTTGTGTTCAATACAATGACAATTAGGTTAACTTTGCTGATAATCTTCTATATCTTATCTATTTTGTTGTTGTTTATACATTCTATCAATTCTTGAGAGAGGAGGATAAACCTCTCCAATTCTTATTGTGAATTGTCTATTTCTCCTTTCAATTCTATCTGTTTTGCATTCATGTATTTTGAAGCTTGTTAATAGATAAATACACATTTAGGAATTGCATGTCTTCTTAGTGAATCAATTCTTTTGTCATTATGTAATGTTCCTTTTTATCCCTGGTAATTATCCTTGATTTTGATATTAATATACCCACTGCTGTGTCTTTACAACCAATTATTTCATGGTTATCTTTTTCTACTCTTTTACTTTTAACTTGTATGTGTCTTCATGTTTAAAGTGTGTCTCTTATAAACGTCATATAATTGAGTCTCATTTTTTAAATCCAGACTGGCAGTATTGTTCTTTTTGTTAGACTGTCTGGTGTATTTAGATGTAATGGAATTAGTGATTTGGTTGGGTTGATTTCTACCATCTAGCTATTTGTTTTCTCTTTGTCCCATTTATGCTCTTTCTTATTTCCTTCTTTTGGATTGAGTAAATGTTTTCCAGCATTCCATTCTATCTTCTCTACTTGCTTTTTAGCTATGCCTCTTTGTTTTAATTTTTAGTGGTTGCCCTGGGGACTAAAATAAACTTACTTTAGTTATCACAGTCTACCCTGAATTGATTTTATTTAATTTTTTTAAAGATTTTATTTTTAAGTGATCTCTACACCCAACTTGGGGCTTGAACTCACAACCCTGAGATCAAGAGTCATGCGCTCTACTGATGGAGCCAGCCAGGTGCCCCCACCTTGAGTTGATTTCCTAGCTCCTCACATTGGACAACCTTACATAATATACTTTCATTTACCCCTTTTAATCTTTTGTGCTATTGTTGCCATACATTTTGCTTCCACATGGATTATACACCTCACAATGCTTTGCTACTGTATTTGGTTTAAGCAGTCTAATGTCTTTTGAAGAATCTGAAAAATACGAAGACTGTCTGTTGTATTTATACCCAACATATTTTCTATTTCTGATACTCTTCTTCATATAGATCTGATATCCTATGCAATCATTTTCTTTCTTCCTGGAGAATTTCCTTTAACATCTCTTATGCATGTATACTGGTGATTAACCCAGCTTTTCTTATCTGAAAATGTCTTTTTTCTACCTTTATTTTTAGTAAGGCTATTGCTGGATGTAGAATTCTAGGTTGACTGCAGATCACATGTCCATGCTACTTTGTATGTCTAACAATTTTTTTTTGAATGTTGGACATTATGAATGCTATTATGTTGAGTTTGGATTATGTTGTTTTCTTCTTGAAGAATGTTGAGTATTGAGTGTTGAGTTATTACTCTGGCAAGCATTTAATTTATTTGTGGTCTAGTATGAGCCTATTGAGGCTTTTTTATTTTTAAAAAATTTTTAGTATTTATTTATTTATTTGAGAGTGAGAAAGAGTGTGCACACACATGAGCAGGGGGTAGGGGCAGAGGGACAAGCAGACTCCCCGCTGAGTGGGCAGCCCCATACGGGGCTTGATCCCAGGACCCTGAGATCATGAGCCAAGCTGAAGTCAGACACCTAACCGACCGAGCCACCCAAGTGCCCCTATTGGGGCTTTTTAAAGCTTTGTGATTGTGGGTCAAGAATCGTCCATGTGCTAGGGCTAGAGTAGTCCTATTCTTTGGATTGGCCTTTCTGGGGTCTCAACTGAATGCCCAGAGTGTTCAATAATATAGCTACACTGTGTGTTAGCAACTCTGTCTTCCATCACTGTGTAACCTCAAGAATCTCCCTCCAGCTTGTAGTTTCTCTCACTGTCCTCCATCTAGTCCTTCAGGGGTTGTACACTCACACCTTGGTATCTGGCCAAAGATTGAAAGAGACCTGAATGCAGATTTCTGAGGCAACTTCTCTGTTCAGTTCTTTCTTCTTTGATATCTTACCTCATAAATTCCGGCCACCTCAGCATCCTGAACTCTGTTGACTCCACACAGTGAGATCACTGCTGCCTTTTGGAGTCTACTTTCTTGTGCTGCCATTTGCAAAGTGTGTTCTGGCAGGAAGCTAGACTGAATGGGGAGTTCACCTCACGTGTTTCCTTTGCTTGAGGTTCACTGGTCATGTTTTTTGTAAATCTTTACATGCATTGAGTAAAGCTCTTGGCACATATTAGGTGATTAGTAAGATGTTTTTAAGGAGGGGGGCATGATGAATTTGGCTCATTTAAGTCCTATCTCTGGAAATACCCCCAAGGCTATTCAAATAGCCTATCCAGAGAGTTAGTCTCCACCTCCTCCGCCTAGTCCCAGTCCCACCCTCCCAAGGGGTAATCAACTTTCTCTTCAGAAGTCACCAAGCAGTCTTTTGTGCATTTGTGTTACTCAGTTTGTAAAGGTTTGAGCAGTCAGAGAACCGTCAGAATTACATTCATCCAGAGTTAGGATGCACACTGTTCTCTGGGAGATCTGATATACCTTTTCCAAATCAGCTAAATGCTCTCTGGAAGAATTATGGATGGGGAGAGGAGGCTGTGAACAAGCTGGCATAAATCATCATTCACAATGTATCCTTGAAGCCCTGCATATGGTTTCTCTTATTACCAAGAAAAGAGCATCTGAGGTTGTTCAAAGAGAGATCCTGAAGGGAGGAAGAAGGCAGCTCCAGTGGGTCTCCAGGGAGGGGAAGACCAGGTTGAGGAGATGCTTGGGCAAAGAAAATCCCCAATGAATGTCTACTGGCTCCTTTTATTCACCTCAAACACCCAGCTCTGCTTTATCTTCCCAGGGCCCATTTTCTGGACCAGTGAACCAAATGAAAGACAGGCCATTTTCTTTTGTTTCCATCTTGACTGGGAATATCAGGTCTCCAAAGGAAGGATTATTTCAAGACTACTTTGGAAATTATGTTTGGAGATTTCACACTCTGCCATTATTTGTCATTCTGCCCCCACCGATGCATACACTACTAGGCAAACAAGACCATCCTCCCTTCTGAGAAAGATGTGTCATTTGGTTTTGTGGCCTAATGACCCCATTCTTGCCCTCGAGACAATGAAGGGGTGATTTGAGTTTGGAATTCCGATAGTTTGGCTACTATAATTTAGATTTCCAACTTAGATTTCCTGTTCACCTACAAGCACCACTTTCCCCCTGCCTGCATTTTGGTTCAAAAGCACAAGACAAACAAGGGATTGAAAAGACTTAATGTGTGAGAGTTTTAATTTTCCTCTGAGGGAAAAAAACACAACAAGTTATGATTTTTCTCCAAGCAAACAAACTGTTTTCCATATGTCTCCAAGAGAAAACTGCTTTTCTGTTATTCTGCATGTTCCACAGATGATTCCAGTGGGGAGATCCTAGGAAGCAGCACATTTTCCCATGTTGCAGGGAAAATGCGTTTTCCAACTCATAGTCTCTATGCTCTAATAATTGGCTTCGAAGCGCCCACTCCAACCCTGCTTCTGAAAGGGAGCCAGAGAACGAGGAGCAGCAGGGTTTGGTTTCTACAAGCTCTGAGGGCCACTGGAGGGGGGCCCAGCAAGGCCTGGCCTTATGGGCTAGAGATAGATGGTGTTCCATGCTCTTGCCCCCACCCCCAGAGTAGTTGGGGGTGGGGGGCTATGCACTCTGCAGAAAGGTGGTCCAGAAATAACTTCTGCAATGTAGCTTTCTGGACCCTGGCCCCTGGGACACCTGTAGCCCCACTTGCAAACCTTGGAAGTGGGGCCCGGAGGGAGGGCCCTTCACATCCTTGCTAGAACAACAAAGTCTTTGGTCCCTGGCCTTGCCCTTCCCCTACTTTCCTACCCTCAATTTTTCCTTCATTGCTTTTAGGATAAGGTCCATACTCTTCAGATTTTCTCACGAGGTAAGTTCTCAATAACCTAGTTCTGCTGTATCTTTATTCTCACCTGTCATTACTCCCTCTGCAGTTTGCTCTCCACACCCCACCCCAACCCCTGCCTCTTTCTAGCCTCCAACATACAGCAGTGTTTGCAGCACCTTGAATGTACTAGACTCTTTTGGCTTAGGGTGTTGTTCCTGAGAACAGGAATAATACACACATGTTCCACCTTGATAATTCCTATTCCTACGTCAAATCTCAACACAGGATCGCCTCCTCCAGGGAGCCTTCTTTTGAGGCTGGGGAGGTATCCATCCTACTTGCTGCCACAGTTTGCTGCACTCATCATATCATAGTTACTCACTGACAAGTATTTACTGAGCGTTATACGTAGCAGTCAAGTGCTAGGCACTGAGCATATACTGGAAGGAAAATGGTAATAAACAAGTACTATAACCAAATAAATGAGGAACGACTATTTATAATAAGTACTGGGAAAGAAGAGAGTATAGAAATGGAAAACAAGGAGGAAAGACTACCTTATCCTATTTTATTCTTTCGTTTTTCAAATTTTTATTTAAAGTCCAGTCAGTTAATATACAGTATAATATTAGTTTGGCATCCTATGTTATTCCAACTTCCTCTCTACCTCTCTCTCTCTCCGCTGGACAGCAAGTTTCTTGAGAGCAGAAATCTGTATTAATCACTTCTTTATTTCTGATGCCCAGTACAGGACACGGCTTATAGAAAGCACTTGCAAAGAGTTTGTGGTATGAAATATAAGCATTTTCTGTTCTATTTCTGGACTATTTTATTTTATTCTATTTTAACTCTGCTAGAAATGGAAAATTTCAAATCTTTTTTCCAGGAAAGGTAAACTAGGTAGTTAAAGGAACAAAGAACAAAGACCCTGGTGCATTTGAGAATCACCCTCCCTCCCTAACCTTCCATGCACCTTTCATTACTGGCATGATGGCATAGTGGTTTTAAATCACATCCTTAAATTCTTTGACAACACTCCCTCAAAAGAATGTAGGCTGATTCCCTTCACCTTCAGTGTAGGCTGGTCTTAGTGAGTAGCTTCTAACCAATTGGATATTGCAGAAAAGATGATGTGTCCGATTTGAGGCTAGGTCATGAGACACAAAGATACCGCTGCTTCCATCTCTCTCTTCCACCCTCTGGCGCCATGTTTTAAGGACACCGCATTCTATAGAGAGACCCAGGTGTTGAGGAACTAAAGCCTCCTGCCAATAGGCAAAGGAGTGACCATCTTGGGAATAGGTCCATCAGTCCCAGTCAGGCCTTCAGATTCATACAACTCTGACCACAACCCTGGCCACAACCTTCTGAGACACCGTCAGCCACAGCTCTTCACCCAGATGCTCCCAGATTCCTGACCCCCAGAAACCTAAATGTTTGTTTTAAACCACTAAGTTTTGGGATCATTTAGTATGCCGTGGTGGATCATGAACATAATTTGTCTGCACTCTTGAATTTATGTAGAAAGAAGAGGGAGTTAGCTAGGCCTCCCCTGTGGGGGAAGGCTCTTCCATTCCAGACAGGAAAGGAAGGTTAGTCCACAAAAGCAGAAGGGTAGTTACTTCCTTATCCTTAAGGAGACTGGACCTACCTTGGGATCCTACATTTCCAGCCTTCTCTATCCCATTCCCTCATGACCCTAAATGAGATGAGGACACAATGTAGGCATGTGATTTATTATGCATGCCTCTTGAAAACTTTTTATGTGTTTAGCACCGTTCTAATGAATTTTGCAGAAATTCATTCGTTTAAGCCTCACAACAACACTATGAAGTACTATTGTTGTCCCGGCTTTACAAATGGGCAACTGAGGCACTGAGCAGTGAACTAACTTGCCAAGCAGGTTTTTAATATTGGAGTAAAGGCCCTAACAGAAATGAAAGTCTACAGTATGACAAGCATTTTAACAGACACTTTAATATTATTTCATTTAATCCACAAAAGCGATGTACAAGGAATAGATCAAAGCCCTGTGTTTTAATGATAACCAAAGTGAGGCCCAGGGAGGTTGAATGACTTGCCCAGGGTCACACAGGAAGTGGCAGGTATGGGTGCGAAGTCAAGGGTTTGCTGCCTCCAAAGCTCTTTTTCCTCAGCACCTCTCCCTTGTCTCATCTTCAGATGTGTGTTTGGCAAATCCAGAAAAATCACCCAGGCACTGGCCAGCTGCCTAAATGGGAAATGAAGTGACAGTCCTGAATTCACACCTTCCCAGGCACCTCCAGGCAGCTGTTATCTGCACCCAAATCTATGCCAACACACTTTACCACAAGCCTGGGATAAGAGACAAGTGAGCAAAACAGGCAGGGAGGAAGCACGACAAACGGGATGCAGTAGAACCCCACATTTGTCTTCGATGCAGGAGTTCAATAAATCCAGAAGCATCTGTGCTGTGACATTCCTGAGGCTGAAGCTACCACTGGGCTTGGCTCCGCTTCCTAGGATGCGGCAGGAATTCAGAGAGCTCTCTCCTGACTGTTAGAGAGGCCAGCCTCAGGACAAATAGTGAAATGAGTGAAATTTGTACTGTGTGCCTATCTACCTGCCTGCCTCTGTCTGTGCAGTGGACAAGCTGCTTCCCTGGACCTAGCAAGCTCTTACTAGTAGTTGTACTCAAGGTTGCTAATCGGTTGACTTTAAAATAGGAAGATTATCCGGGATTAACTGGGTGGGCCCACTGTAATCACATGCGCCCTTCAAAGTGGAAAACCTGGCAGAAGGTAAGGTCAGAGAGATTTGAAGAGCAAAAAGGATTTGGCACGTTGCTTCTCACTTGAAGACGAAGGGGCTCTGTGAGGATGAGTACGAGTGGCCTTAAAGAGCTGAGAGAGACATCCACATCTGACAACCAGCCAACAGGGACCTTAGTCCCACAACCTCAAGGATTGGATTCTCCCAACACCCTGAATGAGTTTGAAAGTAAAACTTCCCTAGAGCCTTCAGACAAGAGCTCAGCTATCTGACACCTTGATTTCAACCCCCAGGTCCACTGATCAGAGCTCAGAAGGGCCTGTGTAGACTCTTGACCTCCGGAACTGGGAGACCGTGAGTGCTGTTTTGAGTTGCTGAGTATTCGTTATACAGCACTAGAACACTAAGAGTATCCAACTGCTTTTCTTTTGTGAATGTTTTGGTTTGGTATTTTTGGTTGGGTTTGCTTTTTGGTGTTCTAGGACCTGAATTCATTGTCGAATGGCTGTTCCCAGACAAGCCCCCGCCTCTCTTTGAAGACCACATCAGATTCCACTTCCCGAGGGTATCTTTCCCCCACAGAGCCATCCTTTGGCATTAGCTATGATGGTCTTTGCTGAAAAGGTCCTTATTTTGTTGGCGAGAGAAATGTAGGAATGGGGTAGAGACAATAAAGGGTGGAATGTGTGTCTGGTGGGCGGTAGATGTTGGGGAGCCCAGTGGAAAGATAGATTTATTCATTCATTCATTCCAAAAATAGTGATTGAGCATCTATTCTGTTCTAGGCAGTCTTCCAGGCACGAGATATACTGGTGAGTAAGACCAGGTCACTCTCTGACGTACTCTACGTACAGGAAGGAGACAGATGATACAGGAGTCAACAACGAAGTAAAGAAAATATTCCAGACAGTAATAAGTCCTATGGGGAGAAAACCTCCAGTAATATGTGGCTTCCAGAGCAAGTCCCTTGAGAGAGGGCACCCTGTTAGAATCCTCCGGGAGGACGTAAGCATTGAACTGAGACCTGAATGGTGAGAAGGGCATTGTGTCCCAGCAGGTGGACAGCAGCTGTAATGGCCCTGGGGCTGAAAGGCCCTTGACGTGTTTACTGGCCAGGGGAGAAAAGGACAGTTTGACAAAGTTGTGGTGAACGGGGGGGGGGGGGGAAGCATAACTGAGGCCAGACTGGTAGGCAGAGGCCACATCAACTAGGGCTTGGAGACCACAACTAGGAGTTTGGGTTTGATCATCTGTACGCTGGGCAGCCACGGGATGTGAAATAATATAGCAACTGCTCCCAGCCCAGTCTCCCTGTGTTCAGCCCCTCCTTCCCAATCCCTCCTCTGTTCTGCAGCACCATAGCGACCCTTGCAAAGGGGAGGCCTGGCCACGTCACTCTAACTCTACCAACTCCACCTGATTCCCATAGCCCACAGGGCGAAACCCGGACTGGACTGGGCAGACCCTCATAAGACCCCTTCTTAATTCCCCAGGTTCGTCTCCGGGCCTCCCTCAGCTCAGCTCCCTGGTCAGACCAGACTAGACTGTCCCTGAACACACCCTATTTTCTCTCCCCGATGCATCCACATCAAGGGTCACAACAGGAGAAAGATGGCACCCTCACAGGAACTTTGCCCTAGGGACCATGGACAGAGGTGAGGGTTAGGTTAAGGGAACCAATCGCCTGGTGACCAACCGCAAAAGGGAGGTGTCACCAGTTTCTGCAAATGTCTCCAGAAACTGGAGGAAGGAGTGCTTAGCAGATACACTGGAGCTTGCAGGAAGGGCCACCCAACAGGAGCTGTGGCCCAGGGAAAATGCAGCTGCTATCAGAGCCAGGGTAGGCTTGGAGAGAGTGGGGGAGGGAGCGAAGGAATAGCGCAACCGCTCTAACCTTGCAGTCCCCTTTCAGGACCTCCCGTTGGCTGCAAAACCGAGAGCCAAAGGGCAGGGCTGCTTGGTGAGGCCCTAAGAGCGGCCAGCCTCCCAGGTCACAGGGAAGAGAGACAAAGGGTCGGACAGGGGAGCACACAGGCTTGCCCCCTCCCTAACCAGGAATGTCTTCCCCTGACTTTTTACCTCGTGAGGTTTAGCTTCATGAACACCTCCCCAAACCTACCTTGGCAGAAGGGAATAAATGGAGTTAAAGTATTCTACTAACGTCCTTGCATTACCCAGAAAGTAGCAAATAATAGAGCGAAAAAGAGAAACGTTTTCATGAAAACACCGAAAGCTTCCTTTGTTTTAAAGAAAACAATTATTCTGTGCAAGACACTTCTCTGCCTGGGTGAAGAAAAGCATCTGGGGTAGCCCTTTTATTTATTTATTTTTTAAAAAGATTTTAGTTATTTATTTGACAGAGAGAGACACGGGGGGGGGGGGGACAAAAGCAGGGGGAGTGGGAGAGGGAGAAGCAGGCTTCCCGCCGAGCAGGGAGCCCAATGTGGGGCTCGATCCCAGGACCCTGGGACCATGACCTGAGCGGAGCCGAAGGCAGACACTTAACGACTGAGCCATCCAGGCGCCCCTGGAGTAGCCCTTTTAAAGGTAGCTCTGATGTAAAATCCAAGACTCCTGTTTGCTCAAATGGTATCAGCAGCACAAACAAATACCAAAAGCAAGCAGATCGAAAATTAGAGAAGAAACTAACCATGCACATCTGGATAACCAAAAACAAACAAAAAATTTAGCTTCCAAGAAATCAAATTAGAGAAATGAAAATGCATGTTTTGTATGATAATCAAATCGCCATGCCCACAGTGATTTTTGGGGAATCAACCTTCTCAGAGTGAAATCCATGGGTTTCTGTGGGAGGCGAGAAGAAAGAAAGAAAGAGATACACTGCATAATGAAAGGGCATCAGACTGAATAGAAGATAATTCCCTTGGACATGAAATGCAATCAAGTCAAGACCCATATTTTATCTCTGCTGGAGGCAGTCTTATTTGTTAGTAAAGTGCGGGGATAATCAACCATTGTTCTCCCTGCCAAGACTGTCAAAACAAATACAAGCTTCTTTGCTCAGTGCTAAAAATGTCTGAGCCTTTGGAGAACAGCTGGGCAGAAAGCAATCTTGCTCAATTTCAGCACATTTTTCCCCAAGTATTAGGCTGTCCGAACACAGCCCACATCAAAGCATCGCAGACACCCATTGCAGGGACAGACCTGTCATGAGAACATGGCCTATCAAACTTGAGCAAGCAGAACGCACAATGAAACTGCTTTAAACTTGTCCAACTCCCTGTCGAAAGGAGCAGGACTTTGAAGCATAGAAAACCTACTTTAAACAAATCATTCCTTTGAGTTGCTTTTTATAAATACACAAAAATAATGTTGGTCTGTTTGCAAAATATTGTGTCTTGATAAGACTCTGGGAGCATTAGAGATGACTTATGATTTCTTGGCTATCGTACCAATGTTGCCTAAGGGACATTAGGGGAAAGCATCTGCGAAGTTATTCTTCATGCTACGAAGTCAGCTTTTACTAAAGTATGTCTTCTCTGTAGCTCTGTGATTTGTGTTAATTAAGAGGTGCATCAGGATGTTTGGGGGTGCAAGTAACAAAAAATCAACTCAACTGGCTTAAACAATAGGAATATTTCTTTTATTAAGTAACAAGAACCTAGGCTGTAACGTGTGACATGATGGTAATACTTAAGAGTACCATATTCCATATTTGAAAGTTGCTAAGAGAGCAAATCTTAAAAGTTCTCATTACAAGAAAAAGAATTTGTAACTATGTGTGGTGGCAGATGTTAAATAGATTTATTGTGGTGATCGTTTTGCCATGCATACAAATATTGAATCATTATGTTGCACAGCTGAAACTAATATAATGTTATATGCCAATTATACTTCAAATTTGAAATAAATAAATAAATAAATAAATAAAACAAGAATCCCAGAGGTAAAATAGTTCCAGGTGGATTAATCCAGTGGCTCAAATGGGTCATCGAAGACCTAAGTTCTTTGCCTTACTGCTCTTCCATCCTCATGCTAGGTCCCCTCATGATCGATCATAGGATGGCTGCCATAGCTCCAGGCATCACACCTAGATACAAAGTGTTAGAAGAATAGGGAGTGTTCCAGTGGGTTTATTTTTATTAGTGAGAAAAGTGTTAGAAGAATAGGGAGTGTTCCCGTGGGTTTCTTTTTTATTATCAGAAGGCCCCTCAGCAGATTACGCATCATGTTTTAGTGGTCACAACTGTGTCCTGTGCCTATTCCTAAGCCAATCACTGGAAAGATAAATGGGATCACAATGCAACCATTAGACCAAGTTACTTCTAAACACAGGGATAGGGTCACCTTTCCATGACCATTATGAGGGAAGGGTGGACACCCAACTAAATGTGGGATCCTGCCAGCTAAGAACAAAGGGGAAACACCTATTAGGTAGGCAACCATCTGTGTCTGCTACAGTTGGGATGCAGGGTAAAATAAGTTTGGCTTAAATGAATTTTTGGCTTAACCAAGGGATATGCAGAAAACTTTTTCAATTGTGACCTTGGCTATTAAAAATTATTCTGAAATGTATTTATTCACTTTCATTCCTACTGCATACAGTGAAACGATACCTTTAGTGTGTCGATGCCTAATGACATTCCTCTTCTCCCACCCTTGAGAACTCCTCCTTTATCCCCATCCTCAGGATGGCAGGAGTAAGCCTTGGCATCATGTCTATATGATGGGTTCCTCCCTCCCCGGTCACAGATGATTGCAGCTGAGATGCACGGTGGACCCTAGCTGGATCAATCAGCTCCTCTTCCCTTGGAATTTGGAATGGAGACACTATCTAGTTGCATCAGTATCTTCGTGTGATTGGGCCTGTAATACAAAACCTCCAGAATTGGGGTGCCTGGATAGTCAGTTAAGCGTCTGCCTTCAGTGCAGGTCATGATCCTAGGGTGCTGGGATCGAGCCCCGCATTGGGCTCCCTGCTCAGTGGGAAGCCTGCTTCTCCCTCTCCCGCTCCCTCTGCTTGTGCTCTATCTCTCTGTCAAATAAATAAATAAATAAATAAATAAATAAATAAATAAATAAAATCTTAAAAACGAAAACGAAAACAAAAAACACCTCCAGCATCATCAGGCAGCTGTTTTTATGCCATTTGAGATGTGAAGAAAAAGCTGATGCTTGGGAAGGTAACAACGGAATAGATACACAGAGAGAAGTGGACACAAGTTTTGGCTCCAAGAGACACCTTGAAATTCCCCCCCAAACCCCCCATCTAAATCCAGATCCAAGCTAGTTCTGAAGAGTCCTAACCAGTACTGTGAGAACACGATGTCCCTTTTCAGGGATGATGGAGGATTCCCCAGCATTTGGGGATCATCATTAAGAACTTCCTGTTCCCATTAGTCAGAATGCTGTGTGTAGAAAACAGAAGACAATGAGTTATCCCTGTCCTAAGTCCGTCCCAGAACTGGTTACAAAAGTTGGCTTTGTCTGATTTAAATCCTCACTATTGGTTCAGTTTCTAATGCTTTAATTCTTTTCCCTAAAAAGTATTTAAACAGAACGCTCCACAGTACAAACAAGAAGTCCCCGCGAGAGCTGAGCACTGAGGGGGCAGGGAGCGGAGTGCTGGACCCTGAGCTGGTTGCCTTTAATCCTCACCACGTGCTATGCACCAATCAGGATGAAACCATTGCACCAGCGAGGACTCGGAATCTCAGAGAAACACACTGATTTTGTTAGGGTTCACATGGCTAGAAAGCCATTGGGGGATCTTAAACCCGGGTCTGAGAACCAAAACTGATGACGTTTCCACTATTCCATGTTTTATACATTTTTACAAAGTACCTTGATTGGAGGTCCTGTTGGGTAGACTCTGGCTAACAGCCTTTTGACCCTGGCTATGAGTATTTGCACAATCTAGGATGTTCTGTATATTCAGGGAGAGAGACGGTGATGTGGGAACCACATCCTAGCACCGGATCTCGGAAGGATCCTTTTGCCTTTTCTAAATTGAGCATTGCTTCATCTGGTAGGAAAAGAAAATAGCCATCTTTAACACCTTATTTATGGTGGAAAACCCAAAAGCCAGAGGAGGCGGGTGATGGGGTGCAAGATCCTTAGCTGGACCCAGAAACACTTGCAGCCCTCCGGGTCCCACTCTCTCAGTAGGTATATATTCTCAAGCTGTTGATTTTTCTTGCCTAATTAAAGCTGATTGGAGTTTCAGAGTTTGGCTTTGTGTTAGTTTTCCCCCATCTTTCACATACTCAGACTCACATACTGTCTGCTCTTGCCAGTTAGCAAGAACGTTGGAGGAGAGAGTTAGTCCCAACTGTTGCCAGCCCGGATGGGCACCTGTCAGGATGAGATTAGGTGGATTCAGGCAAAACCATTTACTTCAATGTGGTTTGTTCCTCGCAAGACTATCAACCAAATGTTTAAATCAAACTTTCTGAACTCCCCCAAACTGACACAGAACACAACGCTGCCCATCTGGAATATGTTGTAAATTGGAACCAAAATTTTACCCTCTCCTGCTGTTAACTCTTCCCTACCTTAGATGCCCTACCCTAGATAAAACAAAGCATATCGAATGCTTTGTTTTATCTAGATTTCAAAAGCAAAGGAGCTGACTTGTTTTTCTTCATTACACAGAAATGTTACATGCTTATTTTAATGCATTCCAATGTTACAAACATAAAATGTAGAGAGGGGAAATTTGGATTGGAGTTTTTAACACAGTCGGTAGCCCTTCCTATAAACCTTGCCAATGTCAAGAACGTCTTAAGGAATGTTAACTACAGGAAAACTCCGATCTGTCAAATGTCAAAATGCCCAGGGAATGGGGGGGTTCCAGGTCATCTCAAGAGTTAACCAGAAAATCCTTTTCACATTAACCCTTGATGTTGAAAATCTTACCGAAAACTATGAGTCGAGTTTCTTGCCTTAGGAAGCACAGTTTATTTCCAATGCAATCTAATTCTTCTTTGATAGCTGAGGGTCAGGCTGGACCTCGGGCTAAAACTTCTGGACCCCAATTCCCATTGTCCAGAAAACAAAACAGGAGATTGGGTAGAATTTGTCCTTGACCCTCGGACATGTTTTTGAAGTTCCCAAAATAAGCTTTTTCTTCCATGTATTTTGCTCCTTTCCCCTTGTATAGGGAAAAAAAAAAATCTGACTCAACTGAGAGTTTTGCCTTTATAAATTCCAATGAAATCAAGATTTTTACCATATTTAAATTTTCTCATCTAGTTCTAATGAAAGATGCAACTGTGGCCTCTGCCATCAGGAGTGAGGGGTCATCCTTCTCTATCTGGCCTCAGAGGAGAAAGGAGAAAGGAGTCCCTCCCCTAGGACCCCCCTCCACCTCCCCCTCCCCCAGGTAGAAAGTAGATGGCAGGGACCTTGCATCTGGTCATTTCTTCCTAGATCATTTGTCACTGGCTGGGCCAGGGTTCCTCCACCTTGGCACTACTGACATTTGGGGGGACAATGCTTTGTTGGAGAGGCTGTCCTGAGCACTTTCGGAGGCTTAGCAGCATTTCTGGCCTCTACCCCCTGGAAGCCAGTGGCATTCCCCCAAATCCCCAGTTGTGACAACCAAAACTGTCTCCGGTCATTGCCAAATATTCCCTAAGGGACAAAACTGCCCCCAGTTGAGGACTACTGGTCTAGACGAAGGCACAATTCTTCTTCCCCCGCCCCCGCTCTTGTCAAGATTATGAGATTTCTTGACCTTGGCAAGTAATTTCATAACATGTTTCCTGTGCTCTTTCACGGAAGAACAAAAATAATTCTCTGATGAAAGTAATATTTTGACTTGAATTATGTGAGGCAGGCCTTGGTAAAATAAAAACTGCAGGTTCTGCATTGTTTCTGGAAGGCAGTAGATTTGTTTTCTGCATCAAGCCTCATTTTGATTTTAAATGCTGAATCTTCATACTTTCCTAATTTCCCTGGCAGTTACTGTCATCATGGACATCAAGTCAATGCCACAGCCACAGCCTCTTGTTTTGGGCCGTCATCCTCAATTTCTTGTGTGTGTCTAGCTCAGAAATAATCTTACCACTGTTACTGCTTCCTAATGCTTAATAGATTTTTCAGCCATTGGTTTTTCAAATCCATTATTCTCTCTTTCCAGTGGGTTGAGTCGTGTTCAGATTTTATATTCTTAAAGAATACTTAGTTGATTTCAAAAATCTGCCAAATTGGTTAAAATTTGAGGGGTTAGTTTCATATCCCTGATTTTAAGCCTACAGAGAGTTAGTTCGGCTATAGAAAGAGGTAGAAGTTAAATTTTTTTGGATAAGCAGATTTTCTGATCTTAATCAGAGTTATCCCGCATATGTTGATTATCAATTTTCAAACAATTAATATTTTATATTATAATATGTGTATAGGTACATACACTCTCTCTTTCACACACACACAATTTTCCAGATTCATCAGATTTTTTTAGTGTTATTCTTACTTAGATTGTAAAAAAAAGAATACAAAGCTATGGGTATTCTCTGACTATATAAAAAATTTCCATGTACAAAGGCAGAGCCTAGGATATAAAAATTTAAATAGTTGTGTTGGTTCTTGCTGATTTTTTTTCCTATCCAAAATTTTCTATAAATTGTTGTTTATATAAATGACCTTTCAAGTAGCATATTGTCAGGGAGTTCACTAAAAATACAAAAAAAAAAACCCTAAAATGATGAAAATTTACTCATTATATCAACCACCAAGAGACCCTCACTATTAACATTTAGAAAATGTTTTTTTCCAGCCCGTTTTTTTCCTTTTGCAAAACTTAGATCACTCTACCCAAACAGCCCTTCACCTGGTTTCTTTTTATCAAGTAAGCGTGGATATAAATATAATCAGTGTATTCAAACTGCAGAATTTGGATGATTTGCAGTTCTTCATTATTCTGTGGCTAATGCCACAGTGAAAAGCTCTACACATAAATCTTTGCACACATGTTTGAGCTGCACTTTCAACTAAAACTTGAAAAGACAAATATAGGGTCAAGGGGTATGAATGTTTTAAGATTCACTACACACTGCCAGATTACCTCCAGAAGGCTGTGCCCATTTTCAGTCTTTTTATTGGCAATTCTCTTGAAGGGCTTCCATCTTGTTCTGTCAGCCTCCAAGTCTGTGAAGACATTTCCCATGGGACGTTCTTTGGATATGTCAGTGTAATAAGATCCATCTCAAGATATCTGTCAACAGCCTCCCTGGGCCCATCTCGAACCATCTGTCAATGACAACTCTAATATATTTGGGGAAGATGCTGATGCAGTTGCCAAAAACAAATTTGCAATTGAATCAGGTTTTCCAATCAGTTAAGTTGCAGAATTGAACTGTGTTAATGACATGTGACGATCTCAGTACAATATCCAGAGACTTCGTGTAGGGACATGTCCTTGTAGATTTAAGAGCAGCTGCATGGGGGTGGGGGGGGGGATGTGGATTACCTTTCACATGAATTCTGTAGGGCTCTCACCATCCCAACCATGTTGTAAACTTGGCAGCAAGGATCGACTGCCAAGCTTTAGCTTGGGACAAGACTGGGGAGAAAAACACCCCTTTGATGCAGGGCTGCATTATGTAGGAAGTGCTGCCTGCCACCGGACTAAAACATGCAGCGGATACCTTGTAGTGGGTATATATTCCATGCCACCCAAGGATCTCTGACCAATCAAGTAAGTGTGATAACTTATGTGCTCCCAGGAAATGGAAAGGATCAGCTTCTCTGCACCCTACAAAAATGTTCTATAGATTGGAAGGCGCTGTACGTATATGAGTTTACTATGTTTGTCACTGTATTGTTATAAGCTCCGAACTGGCTCTGAGATCTGGATATTAAAACATCTAGGAACTATCTGTTTTATTTTGGATGCACAAAATTGTAAGTGCCAGTAATTACCTGGTATCACCTCCTCTCCAGCCCCTCCCTGGTCACTTGACCTCTCTAAAGAATCACGAAGCCCAAATTAGACTTTAGCTTTCCAGGGGTTGGCATATGCTTCAAGCATTCAAATGGCCAGAGTTGTCTCTGTGCTCAAATGTCTCTGTGCTCAGATGTGACAGGTTCTTTTTGTTCTGTACCACTGGCTGATGGAGTCACTTTCTGAAGTGTCACAGACAACACAAAGTCCCCCCAGACATCTGCTGTTTCTTAGCTCACTGGACCATATGGTCCCCTTGGCATCTAGTCCAAATGAAACAAACCACCTAAGCCAGAGCAGGTAGAAACCACAAGCATCATACAACAAACAGAGCTCAAGGCCCATCGCCCTGCCACCAAAGAGCAGACCGGAAAGGCAGGCCTGACTTGAAAGGCTTCTCACTACAAATCACTTTACTGAGAATGGGTGGGACTTAACACCCTCAGACAACCTCAAAGCATCTTAAGAGCTTCACCTGGATGTGTCCTTTTGGGGATAACAATGGCCTGAATTGTTTCTGTATCACAAGGCAGCCTAAACTCAACAGATGGCATTCTCCTGGAATGGAGACCAGAATCTGGCCCATGTCATCTGCACGGGTTCTACAGTTCTATGCCCACCCTGAAGGTCGGGAGAGAAGAGTGGGGATTAGAAGACCTAAGATATATAAGGCACCTTTATTATTTCATGTAGTTGTCCCAATAATCCTACAAACCGGGACTTTTTAACTCTTTCACAGAAGAGGAACCTGAGGCCCAGAGAGATTGAACATCTCACCCAAGGTTACACAGGAAAGAATTGGCAAAGCCAGGACGCGAACCACAAACCGCCGGACTTTATTTAATGTCTGTTCTCGCCGTCACAGTATTGTGGAGGCTTGGGTGAGGAGATTCCTTCGGGATTGGCTTCTGAAAGGACCTTGTTGTGCCTACAGATCCACAATCTCCCATCTCTTTGTCAGAGTTGCTGTTGAGCTGGTGGGGGAAGCGAATGGAAACCATGTGAATCAGAGAGAGATCTAATCAGGAGAACTCAAGAGATTTTATCACTTTAATGAAAAATGGCTGTTACAAGACAGGGTATGTTGCTTATAAGTTATTGAAATTTTTATGTTAGTTTTTCTGTCCAAAGGAACACATACTATTCTCTATCAAAACAAATAATTTGCATATCTTCTTCCAGGTTTTTGTTTAGTCTCAACTCCCACGACCTAGGAGCCTTGACCATTTACATTACACATAGAACTTAGAATTGCCTTTCATTTTTCTTCCATCCTGAATCAGTGTGGAATTCTAGACAACTCTAATATGTATGATTATGGCAGGAACAGGCTGCCCAGTGAGGGTCCCGTTTCCCAGTCTTCTCTGCCTCTAGCTGGGCCCACGTTATTGGATATTGCCAAGAGACTGTGAGGTCATTGCCATTCCAAGGTAGGTAAGTAGCATTGTGCTCCTCAAACTCCCTCTCTCCCCTTCCACCTGGATGCAGCGAACTTTGAGGCTCTGGGAGAGTGATTCTCAAACTTGAATATGCATCAGAATCAATTGGAAAGCTATTAAAACACAGATTGCTGGGCACCACCCTAGAGTTCTTATTCCACATATGTGGTTGGGAGCCGAGAATTTGCACATTGTGGAAGTTCCCAAACGTTGTTGCTGCTGGTCTGGGGACCACGCATTAGAACAACTGCCTTAGGGCAATGCTCTAGTGAAATACCTTCATACTCCTCTGGGGGTATCTTAAATATACGGGTGCCCAAGCAGCTACTCAAACCAGGGAAATCAGAATCTCCTAGGGTGGGGCCCATGTCTTAGCATTTTTAAAGCTCATCAGGTCATGACAAAGTACGATGAAAGTTGAAAGCCATTAACTTAAATTTAAAGTGGAGCCTTACATACACTGAAGGAACTTGAGTTCTTAAATCACTAAGTATAGGACAGCAGCCCGTCAGTGAGAAGGATCCACCTTAGATTGTTATACGAATAAGAAATAAACTTGTATTGTGTTAGGCTGTTGAAATTCTAGAGATGATTTGTTATCTTAGCCAGCATTATTGTAATTTGATAACATAACTATGAAGAACAACCTTTCAGAAATTCTTGTTTTACCTCCTGCTTTGTTCTGCTCTGAGAGAGTATGGATCTGATTAATTCCAAGACAGTTATTGGCTCACAACTTTCCAAAGGTGGACATTTCAACAGAAATAAGGTTACAGCACATGTAACATATGAATAGTCTCTTGTTCTCTGCCTTCCTTGTGGCCAGAAAGGCAGGGCGGCCCTCGATGCCCCTCTCCCCACCTCTTCACTTTCTCTCTCCTTGGACACATATTCATCCTCCCACTGGAAGCAGATTCAGAGTTCTTGACTCTGTAACCAGATTGGGCCCAAGATGGAGTGGCTTATCCTAACCCCATACCAGCAAACCAAAACAGTTCATTTTCTGGGCTTAGCACTCCCAGAAAAGGAAGGTCTAGGTCAACTGACTGGTTATATCGGAGCATTGGAACCGAACAATGAAGAGAAAGAACATGAGGTCCAACCTTACTTACTTGAATTTCCATTCAGGTTTTGGACCAAAGCTCTCTCTAAAAATAACTTACTTACAGCTCCCCTGGGGCACTGGGGAGAGATGGGCTTGGTAGGCCAAGGCATGATTCAGGTGATTCTGGGTCCCCTGCCAAATGTCTTCATATACCATCACTTAGCTAGAAAGATGGTATAATTGAGAGGATACCGGAAGCACTTAAAAGGCATGGTGACCCAAAAAAAAAAAAAAAAAAAAAAAAGATACGGAAGACTTACTGAGGATTTCAACCCATGTCTGTTCACTTTAAGGTAGGCCCAGCAATAACTTGAATAATAAACTAGACAGATTTCCCGGCCATAAAAATGTCAGGTTTAGATGGAAGGGAATGGAAAAGCTAACGGCTCTAAAAGTGTATTTTGCAGATTTTGCTTTCTCACGATAAATGTAAAGGGACCAATACCCTCAGGTGAGGATCACTTTCCTGGTTGAAGGGCTGTGAATGGCCCTTCTTCAGGCAGCTCTTATTCTCGAAGCTTTCTCTCAATTTTCTCTATAGGGCAACAGGCAACTGTTTCAGTTGCAAGAAACAAAATCCAATCCAAGACAGTACAAGCCCGAAGTAAATGGTATTGAAAAACGTATCCGAGGGTCTGGAAACAGAGCTTGCTCAGACATAGACTGATTCCAGAGCTCAGGCACTGTACTCAAGAGTCGGTGTCTCTCTTGTTCTTTTCCTAGCTTGACCGTAGTCTAAGACCACTGCTCCCTCTTGGCAGTAAGAAGGTTACCTGGTCTCCAGCCTCACACCTCAGTCGAGTCCAACAAGAACAAAATGAGAATCTCCTTCCCAGAATTCCCACCGAAACCCTTATTGCCTCTCTAAATGGCTCCAATTAAGTCACATGATTATCAATGAACCAATCATTGGCGGTCAAGGGAATGCCACGCACTGATTGGCTGAGCCTAAATCACATGCTCCTCCCTTGAGTCAGGGCTCTAAACCTTCTAAAATCACGTGACGGAGAAGGGGGAAAGGGGTGGTGGAGTTGTAAGAAGCAGCTGGGACGGGTTCCGGGCAGCCAGAGAGCCAGAGAACCCGTAAGTTCCAGAGTCAGCCCCTGAAAATTCTTCAACTGTTTCCCTCGCAGAGGCAGTTCAGCAGTCCTCTCTGATTGCCTACGCAGCTTTTCCAACAAGTTGCTATAAAGGGAAAAGATGGAGGCAAGCATAAATAAGCCTGTAAAGGGACCACAACTCGGGGGCAAAGATCTTCTGAGAAGGGGAGAAAGCAACCACTGGAACCAGTCATTGTCATTTTCCCAGGCAGGGCAGCCACCTACACGGGGACTCAGGAACTGAATACCAAGTGCTGGGGATTACTCACTTTCGGATGAAGACCCATCAGGCAGAAGCCTCCTCTCCTGTTTGCCCGGGGCCGCTTCTCTCCATCCATTCTCTTGACACACACATAGATCCTTTTATGATGCTCCATGGAAACCAGAGATGCAATGAATCAAAAGTGGTCAGAGGAACCATTGTTCTCCCTTGTAAAATAACTGAACCCTTGTTAATTTGTTGCCAGTCTTTAATTTCTCCCGGAGAGCTCCCCATTGGACGGTGACTGTAAACAGGAAACTTGAAACCCTCTGTCATCGTCGGTATGACTGACTGTTTGTGGGCAGCTGCAGGGGCTTGCCATCACAGCTCGTGCCCCCGGGGTTGGACCCTAGTGGGGACATGAGCAGTATACATTTAAGATAGAACACCCGGGGGAGAAAGCAGAGGCTCAGAGATGAGGCAAGAAGCAATTTGAAGTAGATGAGAGATTTGCAAGGATGGTAAAAGAACTCTTAGTTTTACCTGGGGTGCAGTCAGCATGACCCCACGCTGCGGCCGGAGGTGAATATAAAAATCCCTTAATTTCCCTTAGGACAGCCGGACGTGGACTCCTGCTACTGGGGATACTGGAGCTTTGGGGTAATCGAAGTAAATCACAAGGCAGAGTATGCTTGAGAACTACTCCCACATGTGGCTCTTGCCCATGCCCAAGGGAACCCTTATTACAAAGACGGCTCCCTGGGAAGGTTAGGAGCGAGGGCTCTGGTGCCAGACTGTCTGGGCGTGAGTCCCGGCTCTCGCACTCAGTAGCTGTGCAGCTGTGGAGAAGTCACCTCACCTTTCCCTGCGTCAGCTTCCTCATCTGGAGCGTGGGCGTAGTAACAGTAGCTCCCTCCACGGGCTATTGTGAACATTAAATAAGTTACTATATGCAAAGTGCTTCCACGTGTAAGCTATCATTATTACTAACTGCAGAGGTAGACAGAGCAGCATAAGAGAACATAATGTATTATCTTCTGTTTTCTGGATTTATTTATCCAGGGGTGCAGGGCAGCCTCCATGGGGCAGCGGAGGCTAAACCCAACACCAGGGATCAGATCTGTATTTCCTTAGGGGTCTGGCACCTGCGCATCTACCAGTTGAGGACCCGGAGTCATCACTCTCCTTCGCTATGCCTGGATCTGCCTCTTCCTAGGAGGATTAGCAACCGAATGATCTCTGAAACTCTTCCCACAGGGCTGTGGTCTCAACCTTTAAACCTCAGGAAAGTCTTCATGGCTAACCACAATGGTCAAATCTTCAAATCTAAAAATAGAAAAATAGTTCTCCAAATCTGGTACTTTTCAATATAGATCTCCAAATCTGGGTTATTTTTGCTCCTGCATAGTGTAAACTCTGTGAGGATGGGGAGTGTGTTGTGTCCATTGGGCACTGTCTCCCTGTCTAGAACCAGGTGGGCACTGGATTTGTTTATTGAGGGAATAAATGGATGAGTGGATGAGATCAGCCTCAACTTTCACTGCACTTGGAACATCACCCTCATAGCCCAGGCTGAATTATGCCCAGTTCCATTTGCTCAGCAGTGACTGATGCGTGGTGCTCAGCCCTGCTGGTGCTTTGTGGAGCTTTTGTAGATTTCCACTCTGTTACCCCTGGTAGGGAGCCATCCCCCACCCCCCACCCCCTCACACGCCCAGAAAAACAAATTAAAGTGTAGTCTAAATCCATTCCAAGGAAAAACAAAAAAGGTTTTCTTCAAATAAAAAATAAAAACAAGCAGTGTTGTCTGTGAAAGAGGCACTTTACCAAATGAAATATTGCTCCTGGTAAGGACCAAATGGGTTACTGGATGCATCCATTGAAAACCTAGGCATTGTCTTCCAGGTTGATTCTGAGGTCTCTGCACTTTTCATTGCCTTGAGCCGTTTTGCAACATTGTAAGTTGTAGCTCAGCCATAGCAATACAAGTAATTCTTTTCTGTAGACATGTATATGAGTTTTCTGTTGCTGTTTAACGAGCGACCACAAATTGAACAGCTTCCTATAACATTCATGTATGATCCTGGGTTTTCTGTGGGGTTAGGAGTCTAGGCGCAGGTTAGCTGGGTCTTCTGCCTAGGGTTTCAGCACACTGACGTCATCTGTGGTTCAGGTTTCTCTTCCTAGCTCACTGGTGGTTGGCAGAATTCATCTTGCTGTTATAGGACTGACGTCCCTGCTTTCTTGCTGGTGTCACTTCTCAGGTTCTAGAGGCCCCTTGCCATTCCCTACCATGTGGTCCTCTCTAGCTCAGCAGTGTGCTTCTCAAAGGCCAGCAGAATCTCTCATACTTCAAATCTCTTCCTTTAAGAAGGGTCCAGTAGTCTTTAAGGATTCGATTAATTAGGTCAGCCCCACTCAAGGATAATCTCTTTTTTGATTAATTCAGAGTCTCGGAGATTTAATTACATCTGCAAAATCCCTTCACCTCTGTTACCTGCTGTAACCTAATCGTGGGGAGAAATCCATCAGATCCACAGTCCCGCCCATCCACAAGGGGAGGGGACGATCTGGGATATGTGCACCAGGGGCCAGGCATCTCAGGATTCTGCCTACCACAACACGCAAGTGAATTTTGAAAATTGTCCCCACCATCCTCCCTCCAGCCAGTTTTGCATCTATTAAGCAAATTTGTATCAGCCTCTCTGTGTAGGTACCTGCCTTATGAATCCTCCTTTCAACCTGTCCTATCATCTTACTGGTTCCCTAATTAATGAATGAAGTAAAATCTTTGACATGTGTTCATTTTATATCACTATGAATTATGATTTTACCTTTAAAATTATTATCCTTTAACATCCTTTTAATAGTTATTTCATAGATTCTCTCAAAAACAATGGATGTGTTGCTTACTTTTACATGCATAATTAATGGGCTCTTTCCCTTTTCCGGAAATTACCCCAAAGACGTATTCAAATTGTGCTTCTTGAGACCTAATAGTATTTGCTTCTTTGAAAGGATGATGTTTCTTGCTTTTTCTGATCTCACTTTAAATGGCTTAATCCTGGCACCCAGGAATACCACTACCATTGCCTGAACATTAAAGAGGGGTAGCTAAGAGCCTCACCTCACCACCTCTAGATTAATGTCCTTGTTAGGAATAAAAAGTATCAAAGGGCTCTACTGACCTTGTCTTCTGGAATCTTGGGATTTTGCTACTAGGAGGAGCAGAGGGTTTTCTCCTCTCTCTGTTTAAAATAACGTATTTTTTCCATTACTAGCAACAACTTTGTGGTGGTGGGATGGGGGGGGGAGTCAATAAAATTAGGTATTACCTACCTGTGCTTAGCAGGGTGCCTGATACCTAACTGGTGTTCAGTAAAGGCTAGCCCTCTGCTTCCTTTCTAACAAAGTGAAGAGAAGAAAGACATGAGGGGCTCCCGGGTTCCCTGCGGTATCCTAGGATCGTTTAAACCCCTTGAAGGCAGAGCATGATGACTTGTAGCCCAGTCCTGCTTGCTTTCCTAAGCAAAGCACAATCTTTCTTCTGCCGGAGAAGCAAATGAAAGCTTAATACCAGCTAAATAATACATAATAGTAGTATCATTATCCTGTCTTCTTCCAGTCTGCTAAGTTTGTAATGCATAAACGCTTATTGAATGAACAAAATCAAAGGACGCGAACTGTTGTGAAGTGGAAGGAAAGATTCTGATTAGTCTGGCAGAGTCCAAGGCCACAGGCACTGTATTCTGCTTCCCTTTCTCTAGTGGAGAGCCAGGCTGACATTGTGGACAATCATTACAAAACAATTTTCCTGTCCCAAGTTTAAAAGGCAGCCATCCAGACTTTACAACTGCGCCCCCCTTCCCCATGCTACCTCCTTCTCAAGTATTGTCTCTCTTTGCCTCTGTCTTCCAAAGCAAAAGCTGTACCTTCATGGCTCCTGCCTCAAAGCCATTAACAAATATTGAGCATGTTTCAGCAAGGTGTGTCCTGGAGAGACAGAAAACCCACATGACTGCCTTTATCCATTTTTCATGAGTACGTGGTAAGAATGAAACAACAACCTAATTTAGAAAAAGCATTAAAGAAGGGACTCAAGATGGGGGAGGAGGTGTAGTTTGCAATGCTGAACTTGAGAAGGCATTCAAGTGTGAGCAATGCAAATCTTTGCAATTGCCTTTGAATCCACTGTTACAGGTTACACTGTCAGCCAGCTGTATTGATTATTTTTATGCAATTTATTTGTTAAAATTCCTGCTAATGGACACTTCTGAATCATCTTCTGCATTTTAATGTACCTAATACCCATTGATCAGGTCATTGGCTTATTGGTTACCTACTTTGCTGCCAAGTGATTCTCTAAGATTGCTTTTTTCATTATACATTTTCATTCCAGGAACAGCTTCTATTGTGTCCCATTACACTAATGGAAATTATTGATATGGAAATTACTAGGCCCTGAGCTTAAGAATGTTGGTACACAATCACATTGCATTTCTTTAAGTTGTAGAACTGTTCTTGTATAATTAGCAGTAAATATTGACATGTTAGTGAAATTAGTGAATTTATGTAATTCAAAGCAAAAGACCAAGAAACATAGTTAGAAAGGAAAGGAAACTCCAGATATTTTGCATAGTTATGTATACTTTGGTAAAAATAAATGTAGTGAGTTTGGTTTTGTGTTTAATACTCTGTGTTAAAAATTCTTTAGCATCCCTTAGTTAAATACAAGGGTGTTTTAGATTATAGTTGCTGTAAACATGCCCATGTTACAGGTAGAAAAGTTAGCCCCAGGTTAGCTAATATCTGCCTTGTGTTGTCCAATATGGTAACCACTAGCCACATTTGGCCATTGAACACTTGAAATATAGCTAGTCTGAACTGAGATATATTGTAATTATAAAATGTACACCAAATTTTGAAGACTTAGTGTGGAAAAAAATGTAAAAAATGTCATTAATATTTTATTGATCACATGTTGAAATGATAGTATTTTGAAGAGTCAATAACAGTAAAGTATATTATTTAAATTAATTTCATTTCTTTTTTTCTCCTTTTTTTTAAGTGTGGCTACTAGTAAAATTGATTACATCTCTGGTTCCCATTGTATTTCTATTGGACAACACTGGTCCAGCGCAAGTCCTAAGTGGGTAGCATCTAGCACTGTGCTGTCCAATAAGGTAGCAAATAGCCACTCAGGACAATGATGTCCAAATGTAAATTACTTAAAATGAAATATAATTTATAGTTCCGATTCTCGGTTGTACCAGTCACATGTTAAATGCTATTGCCAAATATGACCAGAGAAAACTTACATCATCCCAGAAAGTTCTGTTGGAAATGCTGGTCTAGCACATCCCTAAGCAAGCACTGCCTCTCTGCTAAGCCATTGTCCATTGAGGCTGTGATGAAATGCAATGAGAATAAATGTATCATATTAAAGATAAAACAGTACAAAGAGTGATAGCGTGTGGTTAGCAGGCAGGATTATTACATATGGTATTCATCCTTGGAAGTAGTAACCTCTAAGTGCGGCTCAGCGTGGAGCTTCAGATATGATTTTTATCTATCAGGGCAATCACCTAATTTTGACGGACAGAAAAGATAAAAAGCAGGTGGAATGTGCTGGAAACCCTTTGGATGCTTTAATAAGTTTGAGTGAACAAGAACCTCTGTGCCGGCCCTCGGCCCCTCTCTGTCAGGGGTCTGGTATCTGATGTCCAAAGAAGTTAGACTACGAAACACGGTCTGTTGGCCTAGCAGCCAGACAGCACCAACGCTTATGTTCCTGGGCCAACCGCCTACCTGACATTAAGGGGGTAATGAGAACTGTGTGTTTAGAGGTTCGGGGGCTGCAGAATGGGAAGGTCAAAGACTTTAAAGTAAGCACTTAAGGGGAAATGTCTATAAAGTCAAGAGTCAAAATTATTCTTAAACCAACACCCTCGGAATCACAAGCCAAAATTAATTTCTTCAGTCTCTCTTTGCTTTTGGCCGTGACCTCTTTTCCCTAGAGCCAGAGAAGGCCCAGGTTTAGTCAGAAAAATACGGGGAAGGGGGTATAAAAGTAAATGAAGGAGAGCTTCTCATTTTCTTTCTTTGGCACACACCCTTTTTCTCGATGGCAGGGCATGTGTGTTTGAACACATTTATTTGAATGCATACATGATGGAACTCCTCTGTAGTCTTGTTGCCTTTATTTTGTTTGTCCAGAAGTGAAGATATCAGGAGAACTATCCCTCATGAGTACCTGCATGTCATTATTGTACCCAGTTTTCAGAGGAGGAAACTGAGTCTCTGAGTGGTTAGTTCCACTGTCTAAGGTCACTAGCTGGTTAGTAGCTAAACCAGGAGTTAAGCCCGGGTCTCCCCGGAAGTCAAACTCTTTGCTGTACATCAAAATACCTGTCCTGGGCACCCGAGGTGGGACACAGTGGGATTCCCTGCCACTGGAATTAATGTGGGTATAAATGAGTTAATACTGTATATTGCTTCTGAGGCATAGGATTTAGCCTGTGAGAGTCTCCATGGCCTGGAGTACAGAGGCTAAGAATCCTTGTCACTGATAAATGATCTGCAGGCTCTTAATCCTGATTCCATATTACTCATTTGTAAAGCAGTTGGCATATTTGCACTGAGCAGATTGCTCTCTCTGCCAGCTTAGCTTCTCATGGCAGTTTGGGATTTTTTTTTTTTTCCTTTAAGATTGTATAAAGCTGAGTATAAAATGGGAATGTTTTCATAAACGCTTAAGCATCTTTAGTGAAGCTAATTTATAGAATGTAAATGTTCCTCTCTGGCAATTTAAACCCAAATTCCTCAGCAGTGGGGGGTTGGGGCCAAGAAACAGGAAACTGCTCTGTTTCATTGTTCGTGCTCAACAATAAAAAATTAAATGGCCTAAAAAGTGCAAGCCAGAGAGATTTTTTTAGACATTCTTCTGGATCTGAGCGCTGGTGATGAACACACAAATTGGATGCTTCTTGTCATTTCTTCCCCCGGGGCCTGGCAGCTGTGCCTTGTACCCCTGGGTGACTCAGCACACATGGCCAGCACCATCCTGAAGTCACCTTTGCCAGCAGCTGAGCTCACCGCCCTTCCCTCGGGAGCCCACCTTGGGTATGGCGTGACTGGGGAGCCCGGCGCCTGCGTTGTGCAAGAGCAGGAGGCCTTCCTGCGACACCTGGCCCAAGTCTGCAGCGACACTCCCACGGAGCTACTTTCTGCTTCTAGTTTATGTCCCCATTCTTGTTTTAGTGTCTGTTTTTGTTTCCAAATTATGAGATGGCATGAAATCTGCCTTCACTCTTCTCCTATGGAACCAAGCGGTATAGAAATAAGTAGGTATTTCGTACATCAAAAGGGGAAGTCTTTTCCTCACTTCTTACCTATGGCTTTAGGACTCCATCCCCTCTTTTGTCCTTTCCCCTCCTCCCCCAAACCCAAACCACAGGAAACACGCTAAATCCTCTCTGAATGGGATGAGACGTTTTTTCTTTTAATTGTGCATAGCTGATGCCATCCTAATCATCAGATGGAGAGATTCTGGACACCGTATAACAGCAAAACTAATACAACAACGAACATTTAAGAAGTGCTTTGTTGGGGCTCCTGGGTGGCTCAGTCGTTAAGCGTCTGCCTTCGGCTCAGGTCATGGTCCCAGGGTCTTGGGATCGAGCCCTGCATCGGGCTCCCTGCTCCGCGGGAAGCCTGCTTCTCCCTCTCCCACTCCCCCTGCTTGTGTTCCCTCTCTCACTGTGTCTCTCTCTGTCAAATAAATAAATAAAATCTTTAAAAAAAAAAAAAAAAGAAGTGCTTTGTTGTGCCGAGTCCCATATAATAGGTACCTCATCTCATTTCATTCTTACAAGAATCCTGAGACCAGCGCTGACATCATCATTCCTATTTTGCAGATGAAAAAACTGAGGCTCAGAGAGATTCCGTAACCTGTCCACAGCCACACATGTATGTGGCGTGGCAGGGTGGGCACCCTGGTCTGTGTCACGCCTACCACGTGCCTCAGTGCGCGGCAGCTCTGCTTTGCAGGTTGCCCACGATGGAACAGAAAGACATTGCTCAGGCTGACCTCCAGGCTAACAGAGACAAGACGACAAGGTAAATTCAGGTACAGCTCATTACATGACATAGCTCTGTATTTGTCCAGAATATGGTAGGCTCTGTTGCAGCAACAAATCCCAAAGTAGCAGTGTTTTAGCACGGCAAGCTATTTCTTGCTTGTGCAAAATCCACTGCGGAAGCTCAAGCTGTCTGGAGACATGGCGTGTGTGTAGATGCTTCCGCTGGGAGTCCCAGCTGAGTCCAGCTTCTGACTCATCCCATCCCAGGCACCAGACACGTGAGAGAAGAAGCCTCTAGATGATTCCTGCTCTTAACATTTCCAGTCACGTCTGGCTCGTCATGTCTTCCTAGCTAAGGCCCCAGACACCAAGGAGCAAGGTAAGCATTGTGTCCTGTATGAAGTTCTGGCCCACAGAAAGTATGAGTCTTCTAAAGTGGTTGTTTTGAAGGCAGTTGTTTATGGGGTGATGGGTAATCTCAGCATACATGCTGGATTTGCCTATGCTGCGGGCTGTACCTTTCCCTCACTCAACAAATACTTGCTGAGCACATTTGAAGAGCCAGACACTATTCTGGGCACACATCAGTGAACAAACAGATGAAGAAACCTGTCTTCATGGGGGCTTATATCTGACAGGGAGAACAGTTGCCAGCTTTTTCAAAAGATATATATTTTCAGTATGCTTTTCTAGGTACAAAAGTAATATTCACTTATTCTATAAAATTTGAGAAATACAAAAATGTTTAGAAAATGCAAAAAACTCCCATAGGAAATAATAATCATCATGCAGAAATAATGCATTCTCTCTATTGTATTATCTTACTCTCTCCAAAACTGGAGTCAGATTATTATAGTCAGCTTTATATCCTACCCCACCCCCATTTAGACAGTATTGCAAACTGTCACAGCCCATTTGGGCTGCTATAACAAAATACCTGAGACTACTGACTTGCAAACAACAGAAATATATGTCTCACAGCTCTGGAGGCTGGCAAATCCAAGATCAATTTGCCAGAGCACTCAGTATCTGGTGAACACCCAGTTCGTGATTTGTAGATGGCAACCCTTTGCGGTGTCCTCACGTGGTGGAGGGGACACGTGAGCTCTCTGGGGCTTCATGTATAAGGGCACTAATCTCAGCCCTGAGGGCTCCACTCTCGGGACTTAATCTCCTCCCACAGCCCCCTCCTCCTAATACCATCACCTTGGAGGGGAGAATCTCCACCTATGAATTTGGGTGGAGGACACACACATTCAGCCCAGAGCACCAACTTTTCTTCCTATTGCTAAAATGTGATTTTTAATCATATTTTACAGACTGCATCTTGTTCCAGATGGTAGCTATACCAATTATTTAACTATTCTGCAACTATCCTACATTCTTGATTTCAATTTTTCACTGGGGTAAGCAACGTCTTGAAGAAGAACAACCTTGAACGTGAATCTTTGGCAGCGTCTCTGATGAGTTGCTTCGAATGTAATCAGAGAAGTGGGATTACTGGTTCAAAGGGTAGGCGAATGTTCAGGTTCTTAATAAATATTGCCAGGTTGCTTTCCAGAACGTTAGCACCAATTTGCATTCTCACCTGTATTTTATGGGATGCCGCTTTCATACTTGTGCCAGGACTCAGTGTTAGAGTGTTTCTAATCTTTGCCAATTTGTTACACTGAAGAATGGTATTTCATTTTAAGACTGGTTCACCGTCTAGGTTGCTCGCTAAGATGGGATTTGCCTAAACCAGAGTTGTCATCCCAGCTCTGGCTCCCTTAATAACAAGATAGGCGACCTTAGGAAGACTCAGTTTTCTTTCTGTCAAATGGTGATATTTATTCTGACTCCTTGGGGTACTGGGTGGATTCAATATGTTGAGGTTCATTTATTTATTTTTTAAAGATTCTATTAATTTATTTTACAGAGACACAGCAAGAGAGGGAACACAAGCAGGGGGAATGAGAGAGGGAGAAGCAGGCTTCCCGCTGAACAGGGAGTCCAATGTGGGGCTCGATCCCAGGACCCTGGGATCATGACCTGAGCCGAAAGCAGATGCTTAATGACTGAGCCACCCAGGCGCCCCATTATGTTGGGGTTTATGAAGTGTTTAATACTGCGCCTGTCACAGAACAGCTAAATGGCAGCTATTATTATGCAGGTGACAATTCAGCAATTACCAACCCATGAAGGGTTCCAGCCTTTTTTCCTTTCTCTGTGTCTTGGAGAAGATTCTGGTTTTCCTCCATTGTGTTTCTCTCCCTTTGTTCTCCTCTGAAGAGAGGGATGCCATTCTTTTGGGTTTTTGTGAATTAGAATCAGAAAGAATGAAAGAGAAGGACAAAGAAACATGGTGGCCAAGGACAGGTGACTCAACACCCCGTGGCTAACAACAGAGGTTTCTGCACATGGGTCTGCTGTTGGCTGTAGGCAGGCCGATGGTGGCTGCGCTTAGCTGGGTGGTTCTGCTTTGGACTGTGGGCTCCCTGGGCTTGGTTCCAGGGTTTATGCTTGATCCGGGGCCCACATGGAATGAGCAGAAAAGACCCAGGGCGTGCTGTCACAGTAGATCACCCGAGCAAAAGGGCTCAAGCCAAAACCCACAAGCAAACTTAAGGCCTCTACTTCTTTTGCACCTGCTAATATTCTACTGGCCAAAACAAGTCACATGGCCCAGTCCAGCATCAGTGGGGGTGGGAAGCCTCCTCGTCCCACAGTGTGAGAGGGAAGGGAAGGAATATGTGCTGGATGAATGATCATAGCAAATGTTTCTGGGAAATTTCAGGAAGAGGGTGCTGGATAGTGCGCAGTGTATAAAGCAGGGAGGAAAGAAAAAAGATCATGACACGTGTTGGATGTATGTGAGATTTTACGAGTTAAAAACTTGTCAATTCGTTTCATCTGGTTGGCCTGGGCTTTATCAGATGGCACTTCCCCTTGGGACTGACCCAAGGTACAATGGCTTCCATAGCATCACATATTGGAAACAATCACTATCTTCTCTACGGCTGCATCCTACATGCTTCTTTCTCTTTGGGAGTTGTAGACCTTTCAAGCATTTCCTCTTTCTTTTTCTCCCACTAGGAGAAAAGTATGGGTGGTGGCTTCCTAATTGTGATTTACCAAGTGCCCACAGGAAATGTGTCACACGTCCCCTCAGCATCTCATTTGAAGGAGGGCAGACAGCACGCTTGACAGACCTTGTTGGACAGGAGGGCCCAGGGGCAGAGCATGAGAGCAGCCTGCTCGGTCTCAGTCATGACTCAGAAGCTCCAAATTCACTTACAGAATCTTCCAGTGAAGTAAAATTGGGAGTGAGCACAGGGCGTGAGGAGATAAAGCCAGAAGGGCTCTAATGAGAGGAACCATGTCATTTCAGGATCTTTATCGCCTGAGCAGAAAGTTTCTCCTCGCCTCCCTGGAGATCATTCACCTGGAACCTGACAGGAGCCGAATGTCTCTGATCTCCAGCTTTGCTTATCTCTGCAGATGGCTGGCACATCACATATAGAATATTCCCCCACATTCCCAGTGCTATGAGGGGCTTGTTAATAAATTCATCCCAAATTGTAATTCTCATTCACTCTATCGGTAGACCAGCTGAACATGGACAAGACAGCTCTACTTATCTCTCTAAACGTATCTGTCTTTAACGTTATCCAAAACATTTTTGTTTTGTTTCAGAGGGAACAGTGCTCCTTAAAAATCCAAGCCAGGAAGAATCATAGACTGCATCAAGAATTGCACTAAAAAATGGGTCCTCAGCCTTCCTAGAGCTGTGGTGTGGAGCATCAGTGGCCTCGATACCCAATGGGCTTCCACTGGAAATAATGGGCAATATTTGCACCTTTAAATATGTACGGATATTGGAGAGTTTGGGGGCAGGGAGTGGTGTGTAATTCTGTGTCAAGTCATTAGGAGACATTTTTCAGAGTTTTAAAAATCTACAGCCAGATTGGCTATCTTTCTCTATTTCCATAAAAAGAAGGGAGTGTTTATATAAAATCGTCCCTACTACTGTTTCTCCCTCACTCCCCCCCAGCCACAAATAGTTGCTCTTTTTTTCTTTTTGGAAGTCTCATTATAAGCAATATTTTCATGTGCTTAAAAGCTTAGACGCAGAAGCTGGATAACACAGGTTTGAATTTCAGCCATTTCTGTGACCTTTAATAAGATACTTTACCTTTCCATGTCTCTGTCTCTTCTTCTGAAAATGAGGAAAATAATAGGACCTACTTTTGGAATGTAAGGTCTACAGAAAACCTCTTCACTTGGCCCACCTAGGATCTGCACTGTGGCTACAGGGGAAGGTCCCCCCCCTCCCCCGCTGAGTCCCACCTGCAGCATCCACTGAGTGTCTCAGCTTTTCTGCCTCAGGGTCTTTTCCAAAGAGGGGCAACCTGGAAGTGCAGAGGTTTAACTCTCAACCAATGGGAGACAGGAGTCGGTGAGAAGTTTCTCATTCCCTGATTCAGAGGGATAATTTGAGGTGTGGTCTATGCGGACCCCAGAGGGTGCAAAATCGGGACTGAGTCTGTTGCCCACAGCACTAACCAACTCAACAATGCACCTTTTCACTGACTTTTCTCCAGCTGTCATCATTATCGTCCCTCCCCCACTTCTGCTTCCTGGGATCACCTCCCAATAAACTGCCGGCCCCCAAGTCCTTGTCTCAAGCTCTGTTCAGGGGGATCCCACCTAAGAAAGCTCCCAGTAAATATTTGCTGGCATTATTCTCATGGAAAAACCTTTCTATTCCCAGGAAAGCTAACGTTGGAACCAAACGTCAAGATGCACATTGAGACTTTTTTTTCTCATTCGATGTTTTATTTAAATTGAAAAATATACAAACTGATAAACATTGCTTCATTTTGGACACATTTGGCAAGTCCTATAAAATCCTGGAAACTCATGGAAACCATACTTCTTTTCCTTTCCTGGCACTTCTCACTCTTGCTTGGGGGAGGGGCTGGGCAGCTGGTGTGATGTAGGAGGCACTCAGGGGATTCAGTGCTCTTTGCCAACTAGTCCAGAAGTGTTTTTTTATTTTTTAATAATTTTTTTATTCTGACAGTTGGCTGTCTAGATTGATGTATGCTGCCTGAATGTCAGTCCTGGTTGTCAAGATTGACATTAAGTTCTCTAAACTCTTTTACCCAATTCCCTTTTGATCCCAAATATTGTCATTGGCAAGACAAGTGAGGATGAAGATTCTAGCCAGTGACCATAGAATATCTTTCCCCCTCAATGCAAAGCCAACTGGCCCATCCCAGTATCAACTTTGGCTTCACTGGCACCATGCTGTGACATTCAAGCCAACTGACCTACGTGGACAGCTTCTAGCATTACCACAGTCTGATCTTTCCCCCTTGGAAATTTTCATTGTAATTACTTTGGAGTTTTGTTGTGATCGGCTTCACGGTTATGTGGCAGGGAGCTGAACATTGTGGGGTGGGTTGGCACACTCCTTAGGATGGGCTAGCATGGGCAAATGTCCTCCTTGAAATCTGCTTTTAAATTCAATCCCTCCCTGGCTTGGCCACAAAGGCACAAGCATTGCCAAGGTGACTTTATTATGTGTATCCTGGAGTATATTCCCTTTTGAGTATGTAGCTCCATTTCCTGGAATTATTATTTCTGGTAGGATTGGGGTTGATTTCTGGCTACCTATTATTTTTCCAGCTGAAATGTTTTATTCGTCACTTTGTCATTTCATGAAGCTTTGTGAAAACACCCGTTTTCCTCTCAGAAGGTCGTTTTAGAGGGTGTTACTGCTCTCAGCTTCTCCATCTTCCAGGCCATGGTGGTATACAAGAAAGAGACAGGTTGCAGCTCTCACATAATTGACTATAGGACTCTGTGCTTAGAACTGGATTTTTCTGAGCTTTTGTTTCCTCAACCGTAAAGTGGGAATAAAGATAGGATAAAAGGGATCATGCAAATCAAAATATGAAGCAATCTAAAATATTCTTTTATTCAGTAAATATGGAAGGAACTTTCACCATATCAGCCATAGTTCCCAGCCTTAGGAAGCTATAGTTCAGTGGGGGAAAGAACACATAGGCAATCTTAATGGGCAATTAGGATCAAAATCTTAAGTCCTACAAACAGAGATAAATACAGGGTGTTACTAGAGCACGTGGGAAGGAGGCTTAACTCAGCCTTGAAGGCACGTGGAAGGCTTCTTGGAAAAAAACATGAAGATTAAGAGTTATTAATAATAATATTTAGTTATAATTAGTAGGGTATTTACTGTGTGCTGAGTAGTATGCTAAGTGCTACTTCATTTAGATGTCACAATTGTGCCTATCTCATAGGGGTCTTTACCTCCATTTTATAGTTGAAGAAACCAGCTCAGAAAGGTTAAATAAATTACCCAAGGACACACAGCTAAGTGGCATGGTCAGACTTTGAATTTAAATTTGATTCTAGAGCCCTTGCTTTTATTTTTATTTTATTTTATTTTAATTCAAGAACCCTTGCTTTTAACAAAACAGATTTTGCAAATCTGTTGATGCCAGGTCCCTGCTTAAAATCAGCCATTTGTGACTTCCTAATGTTCATAGGATAATGACTAAACTTACCATGACCTTATCATGACCAAAAATCTCCTGCCCACTCCTCTGGTCTCACCTTTCACCTCTCTCTCTACCCCCGACCCCCATGACAGTCAGCCTCAGCAGTAGCTCAAAGAATGTACTCAGCTAAGCCCGAGCTTGTCCTGTGGACAATGGAGGCCATGGAAGTTTCCAGCAGATTGAGAAGGAGCAAGACAAGATCTGAGAAGTTTAGTTAAGAGAGTGTTGAAGCAGCTCAGCCACAGGTACATGGGATCTCAAGGAAGGGAGGGGCAGAAGGGAAGGAGAAGGGGTAAACTGGATTCAAGAAACATTCAGTAGGTAGAATAAACAAATGGTGGTAACTGATCATGTTGGGGAGAAAAGGAATGCAAGGGGTCCATGCGGATTTCTGGCTTGAACAACAAGGTAGAAAGTTCTAGCTACATTTAAGGAGCTATGATTAATGACTGACAGAAGGAAACAAACAGAAAACACAGTTCTACGGTATTTTCATTATATGTATGCGGAAGGGTCCTGGAAATTGTAAAAATTTCCCTTCCTGGTCTTTTTTGTTCTCTCCCTTCCGCACTGAAAACTCTGTAAAAAAATCCTTTTTCTCTGCCCCCGGCCCGCATCCCACAAGTTGAACTACAAACCCACATAGCGGCAGCTCCAGATTAGGCAATCAAACAGCTCTCAGAATTAAGCTTTTAAACATTAAAGTCAATCAAGCCCAAAGAATCTAGCTCGAAATGAAGAGGTGTTTAAAAGAAGTAGGCTGAGGTGCTCTGAGAAAAACAACCTTCATTATTAAAGCAGAGTTTTCACAGTGCGGGGGGAAAAAATGTTCCAATATAGTCTGATTGAAAATGTAAATCTGTTTACCTTCCAGATGGTCTTTTTGGTGAGTGCTCTTATTAAAATCTACTGCTTACCTGTTTGTCTATCAAAGAGAGTGAGTTACTTGGGGAAGGTCATCAGACCCAGGTAGGCTAGAATCATTTTCTTGCATTTGTCACTGAGTGAATATCTCCTGTGACTTTCGGCTTGTTAGTTAATTACTATATAAATTTCCCTACTAAAAATGGAGGTCTTTTTCAGTGTTGGGTTCTTTTCAGAAATCAAGTGTCAAATGTTCATGTTGCTTAAAAAGATGGTTTCTCTCTTCTCTCTTCATGTCTTCCACTCCCTTCTTGATCCTGTGGTACATTTGTCATACTGATATTATGACATTAAAATTGCTTTTGTATCAGTCGACTTGGATGCCTAGAATATCAGGTCAACAGGGTTTGGAGACAGAATTAGTCTGATGGAGAAACTGGAAAGAAAAACGTGCTTCTTAAGTGAGTGAGCTTCAAGTGGATTTATATTCAACAGTGACATAAGGGTCATATGTTCATATACCAAATAAAATATTATCTGTATCAGCGCTGTTCAAAAGAAGTATGTTGTGAACCTCAAATGCAAATCATATATGAAGTTAAAACTTCTCTAGCAGCCACCTTAAAAAAGCAGAAAGAAACCAGTGGAGTTAACTTTAATATTATTTTATTTACTTCTCTATATCTATATATTATATCTCAACATGTGATCTTATGGAGATCTTTTACATTCCTTTTTGTACTGTCTTTGAAATCTAGTTTGCATTTTATACTTCGAGATGTCATAATTCAGAAGAGACATATTTCAAAGTTCTCAATGCAGCTACATGTAGACAGTTGTACCTGGTGGCTACCACATTGGACAGTGTAGATCTATATAGTCCAAGGACGGTTTTTCCTCTCAAGTTAATAGGCCAAGAGGAGGCTTACACATTTAATGAATCCACCTTTTCCCCCCTTTCCAACTGAGAGAGAAAAAAAAAAAATGGGCCTGCTATGAAAACTGGCAAAACGGCTCTGATGATAAATTGCAGGTTAAATTCATTTTCATATAATTGTTTCTTGGTTCCAGGACTGGTCACAAGTGAAAAATCACCCTTTTTTAGAATATAGACAACTTCATTCAAGGGGCAGTAAAACTGAGGCATTAAAATAAATAACAAGCTGCATTTTTTTTTTAATGAGAGGTAAAAATTTCATCCTTTCAGATGATGCAACATTTTTATTAGTAATTGTCAGTAGATCTCTCTTTCGTAAGCTAGTGACTATATTAAACATGAATTACAAGAATTCTGTTGGTTCCCAGCAGGATTTTTCTGTAGGTTAGTAGATTTTTTTTAAAAAGTGTATATATATATATATATATGTACATTTGTATACACACACACACACACACACACACATGTGGCAGCTCTGGATGACTTTAATTTCTAGCTGGGAGGACTCTCCTGTCAGCATTTTGTTGGTGGGGGGGGGAACTATAATAATGAGATGCATTCAGAGAAGTTTTCTAGGAGTTGAATTGTGTTACATAATAAATCAAGTTCTTTTTGATGTGCTGAGCATCTTTACCTTTCTAGCCCTAAACCCAGTGAATGTAGTATCTTTCAAGCTGCAAACACATTCTGAGTTTTATGAATTGGAGATTTTTTGTTGTTGTTTTACAGAAGGCAGTAAGGTTCAATGTGGTGTTGTGGAAATTCTTTGGAATCAAAAGGATCTGGCTCTGAATCTCCATTTTCCCTGGGTTATTTTGGGCCAGTCACTTGAATTCTCTGGGCCTCAGATTCCCCATCTGTGCAAAGAGGATGATAATATTTGACTCAGAGGTTGTTGTGAAGATAAGTATGATCATACATGTACGATGTCAGAAACAGACCCTTGATTAGTGATGATTCTCTCACACTGCCTTCCGCAGGCTACCAGGTGGGATGCAATGATGTTAAGTGTTCACAGGCTCAGTGTTTGTGGTGGTCGAGCTGTCAGCCAGAGCTGTGGTCTCATCTGAAGGCCTGACTAGGGGAAAATCTGCTTCTACACTCACTCACGTAATTATCGGCAAGGTTTCGTTCTTTCTGGAGTGATGGATTCAGGGCCTTAATTCCTCACTGGCTGTTGGCTGGAGGTCTTTACAGTTCTTGGCCATTGGAACCTTTCCATAAGGCAGTTCACAAAAAGGCAGCTTGTAAACAAGGGGGAGAGAGACAGACAGACAGACAGAAGGTAGGGGTGGAGAATAGGACCCCAAGTGTTCTTGTCACTTAATTTTGGAACCAACATCCCATGCATTTGGCAGTATTCTATTTGTTAGAACCGAGTCACTATGTCCGGCAGCACCCAAAGGAGGGGATGACATAGGAGTGTGAATATGAGGAAGGGGGATCCTTGGGGGTCATCTGAGAGGTTGCCCAACACAGATGTCTGCAGCTTTCACCTTCACATTTCCTGGTATTCCTTCCCCTTCACATGTAGGTCCTACGTCAGAAGAGCTGAAGAAATCGGAACTCTGAGCCGGGAGCTCTGGTAATTGCTTCCCATAGCCCTTATGATACCAGATGTTATACTCTGTAGTCATTGCTTCCTTTGGTATGTGTCCACCTCCCCAGTTAGACTGTGAACTCCATGAAGATGGGGACACGGCTTTGCTCACTGCAACAATCCAGAGCCTAGAGCACTGTTTGACACAGAGCCGGTTCTCAATAAATGTTTGTCAGATAACTAAGGGAAGGAGTAAGGGTCCTTTTGCTTTATACAATGACTCTAGGAGGCAGGAGCAACTATTATGCCCATTTCACAGGAAACTGAGGCTCAGACAAAGTGACTTTCTCAGCCTCACAGAGCTAGTAAGTGGTGGGACCTAGGAGTTCAAGTGTATCAAACTGCCTCAAAGCCTATTCCCTCAGTCACTTGATGCTGTGGTCTCCTGATTTTATGTTGGGGGAAGTCTGTGTGTGTGTGTGTGTGTGTGTGTGTGGTGTTTTTGGGAAGAGAAATAGTGTCTTCATGCACCACGTAGTCTCTCAGTAGGCAGCTTCCATCACCCACCCCGGTCTGGAGTGGAGCAAGCCTTCCTTGGCTCCATCCTCAGGTGAATTTCTGTGTTCTTCACATACAAGAGAGAAGAATGGAAAGCACATGAAGGAAAGAGGAGCAGGGCATTTGGAGCCCCTGTGAAACCGTGTGCCACAGAGGTGACTCCAGAGGTAGAACTTTCTTTGTTACCTCTCTGCCTGATTTTTACGAAGCTAATGAAGCAAATGCCTCCTTGTTTGCAGGAAACTTTTTGTAAATACAGTTTTTCCTTAGTCCTTTTAGTGGTTCTGCCTCTTCACTCCTCTAGATAGTTCCAATTCTTCTTCAAGTTTGAAATGGTCTTTTTGAAATGTGAAAGGCCCGAATCGTAGATGCTTTGGAAGAAAGGTAGTGATAATGACAATCATAGAAAAACAAACCATGATAACAACCGAACTAACATTTATTGAGGGCTTACTATGTACTAGGCGAAGTTCTAAGTGCTTTCCATGTATTCGTTCATGTAAAACATCCCATAGAACCATGAAGTCAATCCTACGGATGATTTTCAAGGCAGATGTACTAGTTATCTATTGCCACATGGTGAATTACCCTGAAAGTTAGTAGATTAAGGCAACAATACACATTCATGATCTCTGCCGGCTTCCCTAGATCAGGAATTTGGGAGTGGCTGGGTGGCTCCACCTCAGCATGTCTCCTGAAGGCAGCTTTCATCTGAATGCTTCGTTGGTGCTAGAGGCTTGAACCACTCCAAGACGGTTCATTCCAACGGCCGGCAAGTTGGAAGGAAGCTCAGTTCCTCCTCACGTGGCCCTCTCCGCAGGGCTGCTTGAGTGTCCTCACCGCATGGTGGCTGGCTTCCCCGGAGCCAGGCATCTGAGACACAAGGAAGAAGCTGCTTTGACCATTGTGACCCAGCCTTAGAAGTTACCCAGCGTCACTTCCACAATATCCATTGGTTGCAGAGGCCGTTCTGTGGGGGAGGGAACTGTACACGTGCATGGGTACCAGAAGGCAAGGATCTTTGAGAGCCATCTTGGGGACTGGCCGCCACAGCAGCTACCTTTGTAATAGGAACCACAACCACAACCACAGCTACCTTTTCTTAAGCAATTACTGTGTGCAAGGCATGTGCCAAAGAGTTTACATACGTTATCTCATTTCGTCTTGAAAGCAGCCCTAAGATCATAGTGTTCGTATTGTGCCTGTTTTACCCATAAGCGAATAGAGGCTTGGAGAGGCTAATAACCTGCCCAAGGACAGAGCTAGGATGTGACAAGTGGAAAGAGCACTGGAGCATATCCCAGACCCTGGAGTTCAAGCCTAACTCGTGCGTTTTACCCGTGATGTGGATGGGGCCGGCCGTGTGGAGTGATGGGACAATGTAGGGAGCTGTGGAGCATTGTACCAGTGACCCAGAGGAACGAAATCCCTTTGTCTCTCCATCAGCAAAGGGAAGCCATGTTGAAAGCACACATCCAAGGACAGAGTGTGTCACTTGGTAAATAAGTAACAAACGCAATCTGGTTCTGATTTTTATTAAACCAACTGTGAAAAAGACTTGCAACTGGCCCTCTGTGACCTGAACAATTAACATAAGAACATATCATGCTTTCCAGAAACCGAATGCCCTGTGTTTTTGATGGGATTCTAAAGAACTGAGAAAGAGGAGAGTAATGGAGTATAAAGAGTGAGTTCACCTCCTGCCCAGCATATATGGGGAGGAGGTTAGGAATGATTCAGTATGAAAACAACTGAACTTAAAGAGAGCTTTGCATTTGTTCAAATCATTTCAAGGACATTAGTACATTTAAAATAAGTGAGAGAAAGAGAGAGAGAATGAGAGAGAGAGAAATATGGAGAGTAAGCCAAGTACACTAAATCATTCCTGAAGTTGAAGTTCATGTGCCCAAAAGGAACCTGAGGAAACAACAACATTGGTGGTGGGTCAGATCTGTTGTCCTATATTCCTAATGGTTGAAGGAAGTGAGCCGCTGACAGAGAAATTACTTGCTTCCTTGGGTATCACTAGCAAAGCCTGGGGGCTTCCTGGAAGAAATGCACATACCCACCTATGCCTGAAGTCTTGCACACAATTTTAGGAACTTTAAAACTCCCTGAAGCTCATGGGATAGTCTCTCTACTGTTCATGGATTCCAGGATATAATCCCTGAATGCTAAATGTTTTGGAGAATTTATTTATATTTTCCATACTAGACAAACTATTTTGTAACATGGAACTTGCTAAACTTTCCTACATCACATCACATTTTCTCATTACTTTGAACTGTCATTGGTATTTTTAAATTTTGAACTGATCCACTTCAGCTGTCATGTTTCCAGATTAGAGCTGACAATTAAAACATCACTGAATCTCAGCTTGCCTTCAGTGCATCCCCAATGTGATGCGGGATTCCCGGCTACAGTCTCCCTGACTCGTCCTCCCAACACCCACACCCTCTGAACTCCTCCAAACAGGTATGACTTATATACAGTATAATTAGCCCTTTTTAGGTGTGGCTTTTAGGAATGCAGTTGCATAGGTTTTGACAAATGTATGAAGTTCCCTCGTGCCCCTTGTACTCATCTCTTTCCCATAGACCCAGACCCGGGTAACTAGTGATCTGATTTTGGTCTCTACAGTTTAGCTTCCCTCCTCCTCCCAGGTCTTCTGAATGGAATCATACAGAATATACCCTTTGGGTATATTTGGATTCTTTTTCTTAGCTTGCTTTTGGTATTTGCTCATGTTGTTCCATTAAATGCTATAATACAGTTTGTTTATCCATTCACCAGTGGATGGACACACGAGTTATTTCCAGTTTTTGGCAATCGTTATTAGTTTTTTTCTTTTTTTGGGAGGGTGAACTTGTTGGGGCAGCAGGACTACTCTGCAAACTGTGCAAAGTTACACAACTTTACACATTTAGGGAGGGTGAGGGGACGGAGAGTTGTGCACTGCATTCTTCCACCATCTAAATCCTTTGGCAGTTTTCACTAATGCTTCTTGGAGCTCCAACTGCATTCGAGCAGCTGTTCATTTTGCATCTGGGCGTATGCCTTTACATTTTTTCTTTTCCGCGAATCGGGGCCCCAATGTTCCATTGGTATAGTATTCGAGATCCAGATGAAATAACTCTCTTAAAGGTGTTAGCTTCCCTCCTCCACGTGTGGTTCTCAGATGGCAGTCTCTCGGAACCACCTAGACGCTTGTCAGAAAAGCAGAATCTCAGGCCCCACCCCAGACCTACGCGGTCAGAGTCCACATTTTAACAAGAAGCCCAAGTGTGTCAGACGCATAGTAAAGTTTGAGAAGCACTGGTTGGTATTCCACTCTTGCTACTAAAAATAAAATGCACATTTTCTCATAATATTTGGCCCTTTCTTCCAAACTTTTTCTGTCTCTCCCTGGAGTAACCTAATTTTGTAGTTAAGAACTCCAGCTTGGGTCTGGGGGAGGGGGTGAGAGCCCCATCCTCGAGGATGGAGGAGCTAAGGGAGGAGGAAAAAGAAAGAGACGAGGCAGAGAACAGAGCCCGGGCTGTTGGGAAATCCTCGCAGCCCAAGCGGGAGGCGGCAAGGCCGAGGCGGCCGGGCGG
>NC_058413.1:24211227-24245444 GCF_002201575.2 Neomonachus schauinslandi | reverse complement strand
GCTCCAGTGTGTGTGTGTGTGTGTGTGTGTGTGTGTGTGTGTGTGTGCGTGAGTGTGTTGTGTGTGTTGGGGAAGGGAGGAGGGGACGGGAGGGGAGGGGAGAGAACTCCTCCTTGATCCCCTCTCCCCAGCCTCCCGGTGCTCCGCGCTGTGCGAGCCTCCCCAGGGCCTCTTCCCGCATCTCGCGTGCACCCTTGTGCCTCAGTTTCCTCATTGGACGTCGGGCGGGTAGCATCGCCGCTTCCTTCCACTCCTTCCTGGGACTGTGTTTGGCTTAGGTAAAGAGAGATGAAGCAGGGCTGGACCTGGGAATTATTAATCTTTCCCGCTGATCCTGGGAGCAGAACGTTTATTTGACATCCGACCACCCCGACTTGTCCCTCAGCGGGCGCCCGGACTGGCGAGGTGCCCGTGCGAGTGCACCCGGGCTTCATCTGACGGCCCTTTGAACCTGGCATCACCGTGGTGGTGCATCCTGAGGTCCTGGGAAGCAGCAAGCCTCTTTCCCTTCCTGACAGCGTGCTGTCCCCTGGAACTTTTCTGCTGATGTGGGCACGCTCTGAATTCCAGCCCAGGAGCCCTTCCTCCTCTGCCCCGGCCCGCTGGCCACAGCTGTCAGCTGCCCTCCTCGGCTCAGCCCGCCCCCTGACGTTTATTTCTGGGCAGCTGATGCCCAGAAAGTGGGTGACAGGGCCCAATGAACTTTCTTCAGCAGAAGCTAGCTTGCCTGACTTTCGTGCTATCCACGTATCTAATTTATGCCTGATTTCCCTAAGTGCTTGTAGCGGCTTGCTGTGGAGGTGTTGGTGGTGCTGTGTTTGTTGGGAAGTTGAGGCTCACCTCCTTCTGAGCTGCCCCCCCCCAACATGTGCATTTGGAAAGAGAAATCTCCCACCTTCCTTGAAGTCCCCTGTCCTGGCCATCCTCAGAATCCACTGGGCAGCCTTTCCCCTCTCAGACCTATGACATCATCCCCGCTCCTGGAGACCCCATTTTGATGTGGGTTTGCTGTGTCTTCCAGTGAGTGTGGAATGGTGGCGGCTACTGTGGGTTTTCAGCCAAGTCTGGGGGAGAGTGCCCTGTTTCTCCTGAACTATCAGGCCACACCAGGGAGGGAGTCCATAGGGGGCACTGGCAGCTACAGGTAGGTGTGAATGATTATGTGGGGGCTGCTAGAACAGGCAGCTTTCTGGGCATCTCAGATAGGAAGACGTGCCTGAATTCATGCTCTCCATGTACGGAGCCGTGATAGGTCCCATGATAACACCCAAGTAGGACAGTCTGGAAGCTGGCTCTTGTATGTGTCCTCCGAGTTGCCTGTGGCTCAGTGGAAACTTATTTTTTGCACTTCCCAGTTGGTACTGGGTTGCTTTGGTGGAGTCTCCATGTCTGTAAAAATAGCTGTAAAGTTAATTTTGTCCTTCTCTGGTCAATGCTAGTTATTTAATACGTGTGTACGTACAAAATAGGGTTCAATAAACAGAGTGGGGATAGAGAGATTGGGGGTCATGGAACTGCCTGACTTGTCCCTGTGGTGGTTTTCCATTCTCTGTGGTCATTGCACCTGTGTGGCTTTGAATCACAGTTGCTGGTTTAGAAACTTCTGGGCAGGTTGGGGGAGTGTGCATTTTTCGTGTTACATTAAGCATCATCTTTTTGGCATGAATTCTGCATTGACCCACAGTGTTACCAGAAATAGGTTCGGTCATTTTTCTTTCTTTTTTTTTTTTTTAAGATTTTATTTATTTATTTGACAGAGACAGAGATAGCCAGAGCAGGAACACAAGCAGCGGGAGTGGGAGAGGGAGAGCAGGCTTCCTGCCAAGGAGGGAGCCCGATGTGGGACTCGATCCCAGGACCCTGGGATCATGACCTGAGCCGAAGGCAGACGCTTAACGACTGAGCCACCCAGGCGCCCTCGGTCATTTTTCTTGATGCCACTGGGTGCCCCTGGCCTCCCAGCCCAGAGAGAAGCCTGTGTGGTTCAATTTGGGGTTCATAGTGGGAACAGAGGCTCTACCCTTCTATCCCATATCCAGCTTCTCGATCCTCTTCTGGAAAGTTGAAACAACAAGAGAGATTATGAAAGCCAATACTTCGGACTACTGTCTCCCCTTTGAGAGTTTGTGGAGAAAACTGGGGTCTGAGTTGAGCCCTACTCTCAGTTCTGGGTCTTTGCAGGGCTGGAAGGCCACTGACATGTCAAGAGCAATTTGGAGGCCTTTATTATTCAGGAACCTTCTCAGACACCTCTTTGTGTTTTCTTTTTCTTCCTTTGCTTATGTTGTTTGTGTCAGGGAAGTGAAGCATCAATTTTTAGCTGTTATTTTTTAATGTATCCTGTGAGAAAGACCCAGCCCATCCAATGTCCAGGTTTTCTTCACGTGGTGGATTTGCTGTGTTGCAGCGCACAAATGGTGAGATGTGTCTAATGGTGGCCATGCCCCGCAGGTCGTCAGCCTCACCTCCTCCAGGGCTGACCTTGGCTTCCACTTCCTGACATTCTCTTTCTGTCAGTGAACACACTTGACTTTCCCCCGTGTGTATTCCCAGGAGTGTGAGTGCTGACCTTTTCTCCTGGAAAGATCTACTTAATGGCATGAGCAGGTGGGTTGTATTACGATTTTTAACTAGCTGAGGAGCCTCGCGGGCCAGCCCCGGCACAGGAGGCTGGGCACTGTGCACCCATACAAATAAACACACCTTGTCGCTTTTCATCTTCAAAGAGATGGGACAAAGGCTCCCTCCTGGCCTGTGAGGGGTTTTTATCTGATGGCCCACTTAGGCCTCTGACCTTGATAGGCGTGGGGGAGGAGCGGCAGTGTGAGTAGGAAAGGGCAGGGTGGTCAGTTCCCGGCCTCCAAGACTGACATAGACATCTTTTTTTTTTTTTTAACCAGAGTCCCCAGGGTAACTTGAAAGTGGGCTTGTATCTCACCTTCATGAACATTTTAGAGAATGTTGGCATTAGGAGAGTTGGTAGTCAAATCATCTCATGTGAAAGAGTTGACCTTTACAGCCTGGCCTGTTTGCATATGGGCACAGGGAGTAAAGGGGACCCCATATTTATGGCACATGTATGTGTGAGATGCTTTGCTTGCCACTTTAAACGCGTGATCTTGTTGAGTTTTTCCAATGATACTGTGTGGCAGGAAGTCATTTTACGGCTTAAGAGATCCTTTAGACCCAGGATGCCAGAGTGAGGACTGAAGCTTGGATACTAACTCTGGCTTCTTGTTTGCAGGAATCATGCACGCAGCCTCCATGCCTTTCCTCCCACTTGCTTTTGTGAATTTGACAGTCAATGAAATTGTTTCCATAAACACCCCTCCTCCCTGAATCTGTTCACTTCGTGGTCACTGCTGTGAACTTAAGCAGTTGGTGTTCATGGGAAATACATAAAATAAATCTCAGACCTTGAGGAAAGATGGAACTTTTCAAAATAGCATGATGTATGTATGCATGATGGGGAGGCATTATGCTTGGCAGGAAGGTACCATGGGCCACGGTTGGATTTCTTGCCCTGAATTGTAGTCACTTGGGGGGTTTGTTTTCATTCATTGAGATCTCTTTGTATATATTCCCCCTTTCTTTTCTTTTCTTTTCTTTTTTCTTTTTTAAGAAGGCTCCATGTCCAGTGTGGAGCCCACCTCGGTGCTCAAACTCACAACCCTGAGATCAAGACCTGAGCTGAGATCAAGCGTCACATGCCTAACTGACGGAGCCACCCAGGAGCCCCTTCCCCTTTTCTTATACATTTGTTATATTTTACAGTTAAGAAAATAAAAGCTACTATATGTCATGGACCGATGGAACTAGTCTTAGCGATGAGATAGTCCTTGGGGACAAATTTAGTTTTTTAGATCCCCCAGGAGCTATTTTTGGTTGTGGTGTTTTCTTGTTCTCTTTTCCTCTTTCTCTCTCTCTTTAGAATATTTTGGAAATGCTTGGGTAGCTTTTTTTTTTTTTGCCAGTGTCTGTACCTGACCACCAAGGAGATTTTTAAGATGGTCGCTCCTGTGTGTGTGTGTGTGTGTGTGTGTGTGTGTGTGTGTGTGTAAAGGGGCCTTTCTTTCTTTGTAACTGTTGTAGAAGAATCTACTCTTTTGGATACTGGGGAGAGCCTTTAAAAATGTTGGCTGAGAGAGCAGCCAGGTACTTTGAAGATGCAGCATTTGCTTGTCGCATCACTTGCTTGACATTGAATATTGCTGACCAGGATAAGTGGACTTCTGTGATAGGGCGACTGCCCAGTCAGAGGGATGGCAGATGTTTATTTCAGGCCGGGCTGTTAGAGTTTCTGGATGTGGTTGTGGGGATGGGGTTGGTCTAGTGCAGAGTTTCCCTGCCTCTGTGCTCCATTTTGGGCTGCATAGTTCTTTGTTATGGGGACTGCCCTGCCATTCTAGAATATTTAGCAGCATCATTGGTTCTAGATGCCAGTAGCGGCTTCCTCCTCCTCCTCACCTCCCGCAGGAGGTTTGGTTTGTGCCAACCAAACATGTCCCCAGACGTTACCAAATGCCCTCTGGGGGCAGAGTCACCCCTGGTTGAGAACCCCTGGCCCAGTGTGAGCAAGCCCCCTCGCCATGCATCTTGAGCATTGTGATTGCTCATCCTAGAAATGTCTTCTAGATGCACTGGGTCAGGGTGGCCTCCTCCTTCCAAGGGATCTTTTAATCATCTGGTTTCTGCTTTCTGTTTCCACCGCCCCACAAGTTCAGTGGGAAAGTACAGTCGTAACTAGACATGCCCAGCACTGCCCCCTTTTTCTCTCACTTCCCCTTGTATCATAGTGAAAACTTCTGGAATTTTAGATTGTAGATTCGGTTCTCTGGGGAGAGACTCCACGAGGAAGGTGACGGCTGATGACCCAAGCCACCTGGTTCCCTGAATGTTAAACCGGGGAGGCTCACCCTGCCTGGAAGTCAGCCTTGGGAGCTGTGTGTTGAAATCTTAACCCTGGAAGTCCCCCTTCCTCAGCTCTACAGAGCAGTCATTGTTCCTCTCGGCGCCCCTTCCCCTCCCCGTCATTCCTTGTCCCTTCCCATCAAAGGGCTTTACAACTTGAGTCGGTTCTGCAGGTGGCGGGGAAAATCATCGGCACCAGCGGCAAGTTGGTTTGGGGGAAATTTTCATCTTGGACTTTGTTCTCTGAAGTCTTTTTAGAGTTAGGCTCCGTGTCGCTTTAGAACACTTGGATTCCTTTAAGACACTTTGCCTTCCAGCTGTCGTTTCTCTTTGTTCAGCGTCCAGCCTCCCTCGAGTGTTTTCCTTCCTCCTCTCTTCAGACCAGCAGCATGCATTGTCTGCTGTATTTTGTGCAGGAAGAAAGGAGGCACCACGATGAGGGATGCCGGGCTGGCAGGGGACAAGTGCGTGTGACCTCAGGTCAGGCACCTGCGCCTCCGATCCAGTCCTCTTCCGAGAGCCTTCCAGTGAGGAGGAGCTCTAGCTTCCCAAGCACGCCAGTGTGGGTTCCCTTTCGTCTTTGGATCAACTAGAAAATTCTTTTCAAAGCTTTATTGGGCTCTTCATCAGCGCGGTACCAGATTGGCCCTGTCCACGCACTGTGCCGTGCTCTTGGGGCATGAAGCTGTGTCACACGTGTTCTTTGCCCTTGAAGCACCAGATGATCCGATGAGGGACATGGAGTTGTTTACCTTCTTTCCTTACCTGGGAAGGCACTCTTCTACAAGCCGTATCTCGAAGGCGTTCATGAATGGGAGGTGTACTGATGCATCCCCGACCGTGATGGGAACAGAGCTGCGGGGACGTCACAGAGCCTGGGCGCATGTGGATATGGCATCTCTGGGGATATTTAATGCGTGGGTCCTTCTTGAACAGGTTTCAGAGGTGCTTCTTTAGCTTTCCAGTTAGAATATTGGGACACACACGTTGGTGTTCTGAGACTTGTGTAGGTCTTGGCTTCTGGGATTTGAAGAAGACTCTTCTGTGGCTTGTGTGCAACAACCTTCTTTATTGATCTGTGAATATGTCATATTTCTTGTGTCTTTTTGTGGTATCTAGGTGCATAGTAAGGACTGCCCCTCATTGAAGGTTTGCTCTCTCTGGCAGAGTGCTGAGGCTGTACATATATTATTTTCTTGTAATCTTCTTGAGTTGAAAACATGACACAAATAATACATTAAATACCTGCTCATTAAAAAATTCAAACAAAATAGGATCGTTACAATAAAACATTAAAATCTTCCTTCGTCTTTCAGTTACATTCCTCTCTCCTTTCCTAAATTACTGTTAACTGGTACCTATCATTTCAGCTGTAATAGGGATTTATACACACACACACACACACACACACGCACGCGCAGTTTAATGAGCTCATACTTGTTTGTATTTGTAGCCTTTTGACTTGTTGTTTTCACTTTATGTTTTTTTCATGTAAATACTTAAATACTATTTTGTCACTTCTGCTTTGAGCTGGTGAATTGGTTACATCTTCCTCCCACCCCCACTCCTGTTTGGACAGTTCAGTTCTTCCAAAGTATTTGGCATTTCCTCTTTGCAGTAAGGCTTCAGCTCTTTGTGAGTATCTTCCTTTGTTAAGTGCTTTATTATTTTTTTTAAGATTTGTTTATTTATTTTAGAGAGAGAGCAAGAGAGAGAGCAGGTGCTCACCTGCGCAAACAGGGGAGGGGCAGAAGGAGAGGGAAGAGAATTTCAAGCAGCAGACTACCTGCTGAGCGTGGAGCCCGATACGGTGCTCGATCTCATGACCCTGAGATCACGACCTGAGCCGAGATCAAGAGTTGGACACTCAACCAACTGAGCCACCGAGACGCCCCTCTCTCTTAAGTGCTTTAAAGTTCTTGGCTCTTGCTTTGCAAAAAATTACAGAATTGCGTCCGATAAATCCCAGCATCCGTCCACCCTGTGCTGTCACAAGATGCTGTTGGCTGTTTGAGTACATCTTGATTTCAGAAATGTTTTAATACTAAAGATAAATAAGGCACATCCTGATTTGAAACATGTTACAATACCAAAGGTATGCATCTTCTTGACCATCTTTCAGTTCTTATATATCTATCCATCTTTTAAAAGCAGCTTTAAAAACATCTTCTGGTATATGTATATACCATAATTCATTTAATGCTTCCTCAGTGCATGAATCTTATTTCATTTTCAAGCAGTTTATTCAGGTAGGTGGTATGCCCTGCCATTTTGTAGATGAAGAAACTAGAAGGCTAAGTAATTTTCCCACGTCCACAGCCGGTAAGAGGTGGTTTCAGAATTGGCACAGAAGACCCTACCACTTGGACCTGTGCTCTTCACCACTGGCTTTACTGCTTTGGCATTAAATAGACACTCAACTCAAGTTCAGGTATGCTAGAGGAAGCAAGAGTACTCCCTAGCTTGTGCTAGACAGTTCCATCACTGGGTAGTGATGTCAATAATGATTCCATGCTTGTCGTATTAGAATGATGTTAGAGATCCATCGGAGTCAGAGGGTGTCCTAAGTTGATTTATTCAAGTGGCTTGTCTTTGGCAGATTTAAACTGATGTTCTGCCACTCCTCCCTTTGGAGAACTTGTCATTTTAGGTATTTAAATTGGCCTTTGTGGAGGCTTGTTTTATTAAAAGGGACAGTAACAACAAGCAATTATCTCAACACCAGGAGACTCGCCTTTGAATGTATTAATGATGGAGACTTTTTTCTCCCCTGTTGATGGAAATATTTTGTGGGAATGCCAACCTGAAGCAATTTCTTTTTGGTCAGTACTTCCCTCAAATACCGCTGGGGCCAAAGATAAAGGCCCACTGTTTATGAAGTCCAGAAATAGGTTTTCAGACAAAAATAAAGTGCTGATTATAATGCCTCCTATAAAAAAGAAAAAGTGAAGTTTTTTTTTTTTTTAATTTTTCTGACCCTGAGCTTAAAGCTTGTATGGTTCACATACGGGAGAACTTTTTCTGAACTCGTCATTGATATTATTTATTGTGGAAGGTGAAATGTTAATGTACTGCACTGGAAAGAAAGTAAAAAATAATTCGCCCCATCTCGTTGCCTCGTTGTGGGCAGTGGGTCGTGCCTTGTGAACAAGTAATGCCACAGGCCTGCCAGGTGTTAATAGCTCTAGGCAGAGCAGAGCGAACCTCAGGATTCCAAACTCTCCCATGTCCTCTCCTTTTCATGAGTCATTGTGATATCAGGAGACCGTTAATTGGGTGAATTGGCTGGTGCTCAGATCCAGCTGTGATTTTTGACAGACAGATAGCTCAGTGTGAAGACGAGGTTGTCTCTGGCCTGGAGAGAGGCCTGGAGAGAGGCCACGGAGAGGGAGGGCAGCCATTTAGCTTACTCTGGAACAGGCCTTTGGGAACTGGGTGCTGGAGGGACATGGAATTTATGAATAACTTGATTGAGGAGACTTGCAAACCGAAGGAGCCAGTGTTCCACGTGGGACACTTGTGTGTCTCTTGGCATAGAGAAGTGAAAGCATAAAGGGTGTTTGATTTTATTGCATTAAAAATCCCTGCTTGTTATTATAAGGCCCAGTGAGGTTCGCTTTGGGGATATCAGAAGTGCATCGTCTTTGATGGCGGCCCTGGAACTTTCCTTCAGCCCCAGCCTTGAATCAGAGCAGTGTTCTCCGGGAGTCACTAAACTAATTGGATGTGGCTGAAAAAGGAGTTCTCATCATACTTGTAGCTCCATGGTCAGTTGAAAAAAAAAAGCTCCTCAACTGGTTTGGAAAGTTCTAAATATAACTTGTTTTTTATTATAAAAATAAAATGGGGGGTTTGGGGAACAATGGAAGGGTGACTAACAACAAAGGGTGTCTCATCAGAAAAGAATCCCAACACCGTAAAAAAATGTTGATGCCGAGAGAAACCAGAACAGAACTGAAGAAAGGGTTTCAAAAACAGATTTTGTGAAAGCATCAGCATAAACTTGACTAAAAAGCATGATAGTAGCATGTGAGCCTGGCTGGCTGGCGGGGCCTGGGGAAGCAGGCCTGGAGAGAGTTGGTGCTAACTACTGTAGAAGAGATGAGGTTGAAGACATGGCCTGTGTCAGGAATATTCTGTATGAGTGAAAGATAGAACCAGCCTTGGAAGTGTTAGAGAGAAACATCCTGGTGGGACCTAGGATGGGCAGCAGTGATGCAGTCAGGTGGAGATTTAGCATGCCCCAAAGTCATTTATGGTGCCCAAGGAGGTGGTAAGGACAATACAGGAAAAACTAACAGATGTTGAAAATATGATAGCGATGCCCAGTGTTTGAATTATAAACATATCAGAGGAGTTGGAGATGCTCAGACATTGGAATATATAGATTCGGGGAAAGGAATACTGCCCTGCATCAAGAAGAGAGTATCGGGATCTTTTGAAGGTTCTCATAAAATGTGACTCAGCCACAATCCTCAACAGAAAAAAGAACTCTTCCTTTCTTGCGTGATTAAAGTTCCACGGGGCAGAATGGGGTCAGGCAGGTTCCTTGACGGCTGCCTTGGTCTGGTCCAGCCTCTGAGTCAGTGCTTGGCATAATGTCAGTCACACAATAGGATATCCCGTAAGTTTCCTGGAAGGATTGGAGGTGACACGAAGAACATGGACTGTGATTTTGAAGAAGAGAAGCAGGCGAAGGAAGAATGAACCTTCTCTTTCCCTAGTCAAGCTAGTTGTGCCCTTTGGTGGCACATCATTTCTACTCCGGATTTTGGAATGGTCTCACCCATTTTCAGAGACCTACAGAGATCTTTACCAGAGATACCCGTGGCTTAAAAAAGACAAAGAGGAAGAGGTCTTGGACAGGGAAGCAATGATCACCATTTTAAAATCAGGGGATAAATTAGACATACGTTGTGAGGCTAGCATGTGGCATATAAAAGGGTTTCGGACAGGTCAGTAAAAACTGCTCTGCATTTTAATTCCATTTGAAGGGAGTTTGCATAGTTTGCTTAATGAATAAGAGAAGTTACCAGGAGGAAAAGGTGAAAACAGTTGTGTTTTGTAAAATATCACTGTTAGAAGTGTTAACTAGTAAGAAACTTAATGTTATCTTCTGGTCCAATTTCAAAAGAAATAAAAATTTGCTGCTGAAACCACATAAATGATTCCAGGAAGGAAGTGCATTAATAAATATCATCTTAGAGAAAAGTGGAGAGTGATATAAATACATCAGTTATAAGAATCAATGTAAAACAAACTGTCACTAAGTCTTACTGAAAAAAAAAAAAAAATCACCCAACTATTCATTGTAGGAGACATAGTAAAAATCAAGAGCTAGAAATAGAATGAAAAGTTAGGGAAATAAAATCCATTATGCAAGGGCTACTTTTATGGCATCAGATAAGTAATTTCATAGCATTAAGCATTAAGATAGATAAACAGGGTTACTGCATATAGCTAAAGGTTCATTAAACAAAGAATATCTGATAATCCCATATAAAAAGACATGAAGAATTAGGAACATAATTAAAGGGTGCTTTAATTCATAATTGTGGAAGGTTCTTCAAGTATAAAATTAGCTAGTGCTTGCCAAATTTTGGAAGGTTAAAATACTTAAAGGATACATAATTTTAATGTTTCAAAGAAAATGTCCATGAGAAGAGGGAAATGCAGACCGAAAGTGTGTGGGGGGTGGTGGTGGGGGGCCTGACATGTTCCTCTGGACACTCCCGGCAGGCGTTCTTCCACACACCTGCTTCCTGGGCTCAGGGAAGTGTTTGCTAACAGAAGCTGTGGGGATAAAAAGTCCTCCCTGCTAATGAGATGAGAAAGTTGATTAAGCTTCCAGTTGGGCTGAGCAGGTCTGACAGCACGGTGGCTGCCCAGGGCCAGTGTCTGTGCAGGAGAGTTTCCAAGGGCAATTTAGGGCCTGCCATAGGGATGGCCGGAAAGGCTTTGAGAAAGTTACTGAGAAGGAAAGTATAGTTTTGCTTTTATAGATTAGCAAGCATTGATAGTTTTTAAAGTATGAGCAGACATTTTCCTGGTTGAGTAGAGTGTATTTTCTCCTTTAAGATTACAGCGTAAGGATTATCGTGTATAACTTTGCTACTCAAAGTATGGTCGGCAGGCCAGCAATACCTGAACCAGCATCACCTGAACCAGAATCTACTTTAGCAGGATCCTCAGATGAGGGGCGCCTGAGGGGCTCAGATGGCTAAGTGTCGGACTCTTGATTTCAGCCCAGGTCATGATCTCAGGGTCATGAGATCAAGCCCTGTATTGAGCTCTGCATTGGGCGTGGAATCTGCTTAAGATTCTTCCTCTCCGGGGCACCTGGGTGGCTCAGTCATTAAGCGTCTGCCTTCAGCTCAGGTCATGATCCCAAGGTCCTGGGATTGAGCCGATGCTTCCTGCTCCATGGGAAGCCTGCTTCTCCCTCTCCCGCTCCCTCTGCTTGTGTTCCCTCTCTCGCTTTGTCTCTCTCTGTCAAATAAATAAATAAAATCTTAAAAAAAAAAAAAGAGATTTTCCCTCTCCCCCTCCTAAAAAAAAAAGAAAAATGAGATCCTCAGGTGATTTATGCACATATTGAAGTTCAGGGAAATGCTGATGTGGTGCTGGGGTTATAGGCTTTCAAGGGAGTCAGCCTGGGTTCTCATCCTGCTCACCGCCTTGACCTTGGCCAAGTTTCTTAAACTTTTATCAACCCACCGTATCTTCATCTGTAAATAGGAATAATAATGGTCCTTGCCATGTGGAAATAGTTTAAATGAGATACTGCACGTAAAGCATTTAGCTTTTACAATTGCCCACTAAATGTTAGTTGTTTATTTTAATAATTATTCAGGTTTATTATAAAAATTTGGAGAGGAATTCAGAAAAACACAAGTTACAGTGCTACAGATTAAAGACTGTTAACACATTGGTTTGTTTTCTTCTATTGTACATACTTCTGATCATGCTGGGAATGTATTTTCATATCTTGCTCTCTTCACTTGTGAATATAGCGTAAGCATTCTCCCTTGTTAAAGTCATGGGGGGCAACAAATGGTCTGACATCATTTGTCACCCAGAATGGGTGGGTGGCTATAAAAACCACCTAACCCAACCAAGTCAGTGGCGAGCTCTCTCAGCCCATTTCCTTGTCTGTACATAGGGGATATTATCTGCCCCATCTAATTTTATGTGGTGGTTTTGATCCCATGAGAATCGTGTATTCAAAAATATCTAGTAATAGGTAAGATACTGTTCACATCTATGTTATTGTAAGTGGATGGTGTTAACATGTAGGAAAAGCCAAGAAACATCATTCCCCGTTGTCTCCACAATTCCACTTCTAGGACTTTATCCTAATTAAATAGTTTTGAGATGCGTACAAACATTCAGCTACAGTGATGTGTGTGGCAGCCTGGTTTTCAATGGTGAGACACGGGAAGCAGACAAAAGACTCATTAGAAAGTGAGTTATCCCCTCAAATGCTAAAATACTATGCGGACAGGATGCTGTAGACCTGCTCTCTCAATAAGCTACCTACTAGCCACATGTGGCTACTTCACTTTAAATTGGTTAAAATTAAATAAAATCAATCAGGAAGTCAGTTCTTCATTCATACCAGGAAGATTTCAGGGGCTCAGTAGCCTCATGGGGCTGTTGGCTCTCTTTTTGCACAGCTCAGAGGCAGAACATTTCCATCATCTCAAAAAGTTCTTTTGGATGAAGCTGCTCTTGAAGAATAGTTCTTACATGGAAAGAAAATTCTTATGAAACAGAATGATTCAAATTTGGAGGGAGAGAGAGAGGGTGTGTGTGTGTGTGTGTGTGTGGTAAATTGCCCCTTGGTACATGGGGGGACACCATGGTATTTCCTGATTTTTCTAAATTTAGGCAAATCTGGCCCTGATAGTCCCCACTCATCAAAAACTTGAGATTTGGTGCAAGTTGGTTGTTGAATCTGCCTCCCCCTGTAGGTTCTCTCAGGACACTGTGACCTGACCTGGGCTTTGGTGTCGCTGTTGCTTTTTGTTCCAAAGCCTGTTGCCTGGCATTGGACCTTCTTGTCTACCCAGCACTTCAATCCATCGCTTCACATGAATTCACTCCCCATACATTTCACACAGTGATTTACAAGAGTTGGGGGGAGAGGAGACCTCTGTGCTCCCTTCCCCATTCAGATTGGTAGTGTTACTGATGGGGGCGGGGAGAAGGCTGAAACCATTCCACAGTAAACAGTAATAGTAATAACAACAAAATTCCTCTTGATTCACTTGGAAATCTGGGCTCTGCTTTTGTCTGGCTTGTGGATCCTAGCGGGCACTGCGCCGGAGGGCTCTGCAGAGGTAGTCCCTCCATCCCCTAGCCCTTCCAGCAACTTCTGTGCCCAGGCACCCAGGCCTCAGTGGGAATACTCCCTTCACCTTGCCAGTGGGGTCAGCTGAAACAAATAACCCTTGCTCTGACTTTCTTGGAGATGGTATTGGTGCCCAAGCGATGCCCGTCTCCTGTTGGATTTTTAGAAATGATTCTGAGAAGGGATGGTGGCTTGCGGCTCATTCCTCCCCCCGACAGCTAAATGCAGCCATTATGTGTGGAGTGTATGCCCTTGTTTACTGTCTGGTCCGACTGTTGATTTAGACCGTGTCTGTGTTTGCACAGTTTCTCAAAGAAAGTTTCCTCTTCACCCTTCAGGACCCTGCCAGTGAATCTCCTTGTCTAGAAAGCGGTCCTCCCGTGTTTGACCCCCCAACCACAGAATTAAGTTGACTTTTTAAAAAATTTGATATATGGGTATACTGCAAAAACGATTACCACAGTAAGTTCACTTAGCATCCATCACCTCACAGAGTGACACATTTTTTTTCTCTCGTGATGAGAAGTTTTAAGATCTACTCTCTCAGCACCTTTCAGACGTACAGTATGGGGTTGTTAGCTGTTGTCACTATTATTATAACTGGAAGTTTGTACCTTTTGACCACTGTCCCCATTTCTCTACCCCCACCCCTGACTTTTGTCAACCACCAATCTGTTCTCTATTTCTATGAGTTGGGCTTTCTTTTTTTTGGATCCCCCATATAAGGGAGACTCCATACAGTATTTTTCTTTGACTTATTTCACTTACCATAATCCCCTCACGGTCCATCTGTGGCTTTACAAGTGGCGGGATCTCCTTCTTTGTTAAGGACTGAGTAATATTTCTTTTTTTTTTTTAAGATTTTATTTATTTATTTGAGACAGAGAGAGAGAGAGTACACACAAGCAGGGAGGAGGATCAGAGGGAGAGGGAGAAGCAGACTCCCCAGTGAGCAGGGAGCCCGATGCGGGGCTCCATCCCAGGACCCTGAGATCTTGACCTGAGCCGAAGGCAGACGCTTAACCGACTGAGCCACCCAGGCGCCCCAGGACTGAGTAATATTTCATAATCTCACTTCCTGACAGCTTCCCCTGCCTTGCATTTGCCTCTGCTTTGCATTTTCAAGTGTACATAAATGCTATCCCACTGTGTATATTTTTCAACGTACTTTTTAGGTATTCTTGCAGTGTTGGGGTCCACCCATGTTGCCACATATAGATACAGTTTTTTTTTAAGTAGACTCTACACCCGACCTGGGGCTTGAACTCATGACCCCGTGATCAGGAATCACACGCTCTACCGACTGAGCCAGCCAGGTGCCCCAATATAGCTGTATGTTTTTAACTGCTGTAAACTATTCCATTGTATGAGTATACTGCACTTTGTTTATTCATCCCTTAACAAGACCTTTAAGCTGTTACCACGACCGGCCCCACTGCTGTGGAAATCCTGTGCACCAGAGCAGGACTTTATAATATTCTCGAGGTAGAGTCGCTGGATCAAAGGGTTTGCGCATTTCTAACCTGACCAGATCTTGCCAGCTCACCTTCTAAAATGGTCCTACCCTCCGCTGCCCCCATTAGTGGTTTACGAGAGCACCTGTTTTCACACATTTCTCCTGGTATTTAGCATTTAGGGTTCTTAGTTTCCCAAGGGCACAAAGTGGTTTTAATGTCCTTTCCCCTAATGAGGAGCCAGGGGAGAGTGGCAAGCCGGGGCCAGGCCTCAGCCCATCCCCCACTCCGCCTCCATTTGGATGTAGATGGAGAAGCCTGAGGGCCTTCCGCAAAGGCTGGTCCATGTTGGTGTGGCAGGAATTTCCAGGTCCGGACCTCCAGCTTTTAGGGCTGGCTGATAAGGTCTAGTTCTGCTGAAGGGTAGAATGTTTCCTCTTGACATGGACTCAGGGTGTCAGGGTGCTGCTTCTCTGGCACAGCATCTAGAAGGCAGGCCCGTGCTTGACTCTGTGACGGCTGCTGAGACCACAGAACTGAGAGTGCGCCTTGCTGAGCAAACCAGCAAAGCCGTGAGGAGCCACTTTCTGGACCCCACCGCTGCCGGAGGTGTGGGGGCGTGATGACCCAGAAGGCAGGCTCTTGAATCAAATGGTCTGGATTCAGATACTGGCTGTTGACCTCAGGCTGGTTGCAGAGCTTTTCTGTGCCTCAGTGGGTTCTTTAACCCCTGATGAGGATACTGCCAGCCTCATGGCATTCTTGGGGAGAATGGACAAGGCCATGCCTGCAAGGTACCTCTTAGCCCAGTGCCCCCGGCTTCATCAGCACTCCCCCCACGTGCTTAACTAATCCATGCTCTGAGCCTGGGTTTGAGGGCCGGGAGTGTCATCTACGTCAGGATCCCCAGTGCCTACACGGAAGTGGGTGTTCAGTGAACGTTTGTTGAATGAATATGAGTTTCTGCCTACGTATGCGCATCACTTCGTACGTACAGCAGGTTACGTTAAGGCTTTTGAGTTTTATTCTGAGAGCCATGAGGGTATTTTTAACTAGAGACTATTGTGATCCCCTTTGTAGTCTTAAAACAAGAGATGAGGACTGTTGGTCCACTGGACATTTATCAGTCCTAAAATTTCATGAACTTGAAGTGAGGTTTTTCTGACTCATATTCACATGACTTTTAAAAAATATATTCTTCCCATTTCCCCCCTTCTTGAGATGTTTCTTCCCTGCCTTCGTGGTCTTTCTGAAGTACATTCAAATGGCTTTCTTCCTGAAAATACCTAAGTATTTGGAGTTTGCCCTTGGGCTGGTCTACCAGTTCTAGGGGGTGGTCTCCTACATGACCTGGGATATATTGAAGGGTCAGTGCTAAGTGTGATTCTGGAAGCAGGGTCCTGAGAATTCTGGATATATTAGAGTTCTGCTGCACATTCAGATGGCTCACCTGGGTCTGTGGTACTGCAGTAGAACACTTTGTCCCATAGTAAGTTTTGTATCCAAGGGGGTATGCATACCCTGCGGAGCCATCATGCAGGCAAAGTGACTGATGCTAATTTTCCATATGTTGGTTCGGTGCTGACTTCAGGGGAATGAACAGCTTGCTTCGGGGAGGGTCATTAAGTTTCCTGGGTTCTCTGGAGCACCTCCTTTTAAATGAGTTCCTAAGGTGAACTGAACAGCCTCAAAGATTTTGAAAGAGAAATGCCCTTTCTCTAAATACATTTAGAGGGACTGTTTAAAGGAAGCCCTGGTTGTTCCCTTTTCTATATAAAGAATTTTCATTTCTTTGAGAAATGGAGGATGAGAGCAGAATGGGAAGAAATGGAAATCTCCGTGGACTTGAGTTATTTGCACACATTGGGTACTGTAAAAAGGCCATTTAGTGGATTTAGAAACGGGGGGAGGGGACAAAACAGAGTAACAAGCTGGCTTTGTAAAATAAGTAAGTAACACTGCCACTTGGAGAAGGTGACTCGGATGAAGGTAGTAAAATAATGTGGTAAAGATGAAACCCAAAGAAGACAAGCAAAACAACCCAGAAGTCAGAAGTACAAGGTTGTCAGTGCTGATGGGAGAGCAAAGTAGTCAGAATTGTGGGGGGAGGAAGGGCCAGGCCCCAAGGACAATGGATTTAAATCCCATTGGATTCGAATTTTAGTTACAGTCCACAGGCATTTCCTGAGATGTGGGGATGGAAGTATGTGTGTGTGTGTGTGTGATGTGGGGATGGAAGTAAGTTGTGTGTGTGTGTGTGTGATGTGGGGATGGAAGTAAGTTGTGTGTGTGTGTGTGTGTGTGATGTGGGGATGGAAGTAAGTTGTGTGTGTGTGTGATGTGGGGATGGAAGTAAGTGTGTGTGTGTGTGTGTGTGATGTGGGGATGGAAGTAAGTGTGTGTGTGTGTACACACAGTCCTGTATATATATGTGTGTGGGTATGTGTACCCGTATAAACCGTGCTAGCCGTGGTCCTGGGAGGACATTTCACATGGGACACAGGAGGTCTTCATTCTGTATCAGCTTATCTGTTTTAAAATGATAGATCGGGGACTACGTCACTAGGGCTTTTCAGAACAGTTATTTATTGTTCCCTTATCTGTAAGACACTCTGGCAAGTCCTGCTGGATATCCAAGTTTTCCCCTGACTTTAAGTAAGGAGTGCGGCAGGAGAGGGAGAGCGTGCCCATGGATAGGTCTCAGTAAGGCGTGGTGTAGTAGTGTGGAGAGCCGTCCGGCCCCGAGAGTGGCACGGACCCGATGCCGTGGAATACCGAGGAGGTCCACACTACTCCTGCTGTGATGGATAAACAAGGATTGGGAAGGAGGTCCTGATGCGGACTTGGAGGAAGGGGTGGGAGATAGGCTGGAATGCCAGGCTCGCATGCGCAGAGTCCCAGAGGTAGGAAGGTATGCGGTATAATTGGGGAACCCCAAAGATGACAGCTTTGCTGGAGTCTCAAGGAGCAGTGGGAGCCAAAGCTGGAAAGCGGGCATACTCTACGACGACTACTCCTGTGTTCCCGGTTGTTGGCATTTCCTGTGTCCCAGGCACCACGGAAAATGCTTTACTCAAGATCCCTAGGAGGGGTGCCTGGGTGGCTCAGTCAGTTAAGCGTCCATCTTTGGCTCAGGTCATGATCTTGGGGTCCTGGGATCGAGCCTTGTGTCACACTCCCTGCTCAGCGGGGAGTCTGCTTCTCCCTCTCCCTCTGCCCTCCCCCCCACCCCCCTTGCTCATGCTCGCACACTCTGTCTCTCAAACAAAATAAATAAAATCTTAAAAAAAAAAAGATCCCTATGAGATAGGGACTGTTACCATCACTACTTGACCCGGTAAGAGACTGATGCTCAGAAAAGCCAGCAACTTGCAAGGACATGGGCAAAGAACAGGCGGCGGGCTCTGGGCTTTCCCAGCTGCCGGCCCCATGCTTTGGAGGGGGGAAGGGGTGGTGGTGAAGAGCACGCATGCCAGGGAGAGCTTGGGCTTGTGTGGTGGCCACTGGGAGGCCTTGGCCTAGATGGAAGCGGTGTAGCCAGACTGGGGTTGGGCAGCACGCAGGCTCCCGTGTGTGCAAGTGCTAGGAGGGCCCGCATGTGCTGTCAGATGCAGGCTGCCGGGGAGGGGCCTGGATTTGGCGACCTTTGAGCCAGCCATTTCCCTGGAATGGTGAGAGCCGAAGCTGGGTTTGTAAGTGAGGCTCAAGCAGTTGAGCTAGGGAGGAAGTGCAGGCCACCAGGCGTCAGGAGAGTCCCAGACTTGGATTTCTGGACCAGTAAAATGATGAAAAATAAACCCCGAAAGGGTGGGCTCCTGATGTCAGGTCACCTACTTTTATTTGATCAAATGAGAACAATGTAAAAAAAAAAAAACCAAAAAACCCACCCATTCTTTTATAAAAGAAATCACATTTTACTCCGCAAATGTAGGAATTTCTCATCCTCAGAAAAAAAGATGGTCTTTTTAAATGGAACAGTTTACTTGTAGGGAGTTCCCAGCAATGGATCCTGAATGTCTAAGATTGTTGCTGACCGGTGAACACCTTGCAGTGGACCTGGGTGTTCCCACACACAACATTTGGGACCCACTGGTAGAGGCTGTTTTGTCCCCAGGCATGACTTCAGGGGATGGGGAAGGAAGCTGCAGGGCTGAGGGGTCGGGGGAGCGGGAGGATGCAGGTGCCCGGCGGCGTTCAGGCTTGTGGGTGTTTAGGATTTCGAGAAGGGTATTCTAGGGCAGGAAGACCTGACCATGTCCGCAGGAACTGGGGAGGGATCTTGTGACCACGGGAGCGGGGAGGAAAGCCAGAGAGAGGAGGGAGGGAAGAGTAGTGGAGGGGGCAGACCGACCATTTATTTAGCACCTGGCAGGAAGGCATTAGGAGACATCTCTCCCTTAATCCTTTTAAGAAGCCTTGGGGTGGGGGGGGCAGAGGTGCTGCTGACCCCTGTTTGCCAGGTGGGGACCCTGAAGGCACAGGTGTCTGGTGTATCTGAGTTGTCTGACGGCGGGGTCTGACGGTGGGGTCACGTAGTTGAGGTTCGCACGGAGCCTGACACCTTCTTTTATTTCTGCATGTGGGTCCCTAACTCCGGGATGGCATTGGCATGCCGTTTGGGAACCTTTTCAACGACTCATTTAATTTATTTGGAGTAACCGTAGTGAGGTGTGGAGGCACTTCTGATTCCCTTGGGGACTTGTGTGGTTGGTTGTCTTGTGACTTGGGGACCGTTTCGGTTGGCAGCGCTCCTCAAGAGCAGGATCATTGTTTGGCAATTGGCAGATGGGATGACACAGATACACAGATTTCCATTTGGTGACGAATGGTCCTTTCTTAAAGGTGTCCAGTGTGTGCACCGCACCCGGCTCAGCTTCACTCTTTTTTATGTGGGTTGGGGTCCTGGGATCCTTGCATGAAGGTGGCAGCTGGGGCTCCAGGGCTCTCGTTTGTCCCTCTTGTGAAACCGCAGCTCAGGGAGAGGGAGGGAGATCCCTGAGCAGGCAGGATTCGAACCCTGGCCCCAGCCCTACCAGCCCAGACTCTTCTCGCCTCCCTTCCGTGGAGGGGGGTCTCTCTCTCACATTGGCGTGAACCATGAAGCTCGTAAGGGAATCTTTGAACAGCTGTACAAGGACGGTTTCAGAATTTTAGACATTTTCCTCTTTTAATGGAAGCTCTGTCTGGCTAGTTGGTTAATAGGGGCCAGGGTCTCCCAGGCCGCTCACTTCCTAATTTCCTAGCAATATCCACGGAGAAAATCCACCCTGCAGGGAGCTTATGACTTCATGAGCTCAGTCAAAGTCAATCTCATGGCATGGGCAGCAGCTTTGATCGTCTTGATGGGTGTTTTGGTTTCCACCAAGGGGGGGAATGAAGAGAGGGGCTTCGCCCAGGATTTCTGCATCGCTTCGCTGGCCTCACCGTCTTGCCTGGCTCTCCTGAGAAGGCGCAGTGTGCCTGCCCAGGATTCAGCCTCAGCCTGGGGCTTTATCTCCCCTACAGCCTGAGGGCTTCCAGGCCTTTGTTTCTGGAAGTTGTTGCTCCGCTGGAAGGCAGCCAGATGATGGAACCAGAGGTGCACACCTTGAGGAAAGCTTTTTCTGCATTTAGAGGAGCCAAGGGGGCTCCTTCCTGGCAGACCTGCTCCTCCCAGGAGGAGGCGTGTGGGGCCCTCGTGCACGTGTGGGGTTTTCTCAGACAGACCCACTGATAAAGTATTTACATCAAGGTCTTGGTACCCAGCCCTGGTTTGTTTGTTTTTAAAGTCTTAACAACACATCAGCCGTTAGGATGCCAGCTTGTTAGCTTTTGGTTTCTTGCTTGCGGTTTTTGTTTTTATGAAGAGTGGAGAATCCAGGCCTGATCTTCTGAGAAGGAGCCTGCTGTGTGGGAGAAAACGAGTCCCTTGTGTGTCTAATAGTGATGAGGCTCCCGCTTGTCGGACGTTTGCTGTGTGCCCCTGCCTGCAGTGTTCTCGAGGCTTTGCCGCATTCTCGCTGCCATCTTCCCATGATCGTCCAGGTGGGTTGAATTGTGTCCATAAAAAAAAGGTATGTTCCAGTCCAGTTTTGAACGCGACCTTATTTGGAAATGGGGTCTTTGCAAATGCAGTTAGTTAAGAGGAGGTCATACTGGATTAGGGTGGGTCCTGATTGCAAGGACTGGTGTCCTTACGAGGAAGGGACACACAGACACATGCTGAGGACGATGGCCACGTAAAGACAGAGGTAGAAATTGGAGTGATGTAGATACAAACCAAGGAACTCCGAGGATTGCCAGCAACCACCAGATGCTAGGGGAGAGGTGAGGAAGCATTCTTCCCTGCAGCATTCAGAGAGAGCACAGTCTTGCCGACACCTTGATTTTGAACTTCTAGCCTCCAGAACTGTGAGAGAGTAGATTTCTGCTGTTTTAAGCCATCTGGTTTAGGACAATGGAGCCCTAGAAAACAGTACAGTAGGGATTACCTAGAAGGGTATTAACCCCATTTTGCAGATGAACAAACCAAGGCTCAGAAGCGTTAAGCATCTTGCCCCAGGTCACTCCGCTTCTGTGTGGAGACGGACAGATGGGGTGATGGCATGATGGTGCTGCCAAGTCCACACCTTCAAGGGGGTGACTCTCTGATGCTCGCTATTTAGGACACCTGGGGTTCTTCAACTGGAGACAAAGACAGGGAGTCTCGAGCAGGGGAGTGTGGGGGGATCCATCAGGGTGTCTTAAGGGAAGAAAGATAGAGGACCAGAGGAAGCACAGGGGCTTAAACTTGTCTATTAATGGTTTGTTTTTAAATTGGCGATACATATAATGGTACAAAAATTGAAGAACACAGGGGCGCCTGGGTGGCTCAGTTGGTTAAGCGACTGCCTTCGGCTCAGGTCATGATCCTGGAGTCCCGGGATCGAGTCCCGCATCGGGCTCCCTGCTCAGCAGGGAGTCTGCTTCTCCCTCTGACCCTCCCCCCTCTCATGCTCTCTCTCTATCTCATTCTCTCAAATAAATAAATAAAATCTTTAAAAAAAAAAAAATTGAAGAACACATACTGAGAACATAGTTCCCTCTCTCGCCCCTGCTGTCTTGTTACCCAGTTTACTAGTTATCAGTTAGTTATACCAGTTCTCCAGCCCAGAGGAAACCAGTCCTCAGATCCTTGTGTGTTCTTTGAGAGCTAGCTGTTTAATATAGAATATATAACATCTAATACACAGAACATTTGTAGGGTCTTTATATCATGGGGTATGTGTATAATACTGTGTGTATATAACATCAATTTAATGTCTTTATAATCTACGTGCTTTTCTACCACTTGCATATATTTTTTTTTGATTTGAATTTTGTTATTTTGAAAAAGAAACACAACCAGATGGTATATTCATAAGGTACCAAAGAACACACAGTGAGAAGTCTCCCTCTTACCTAATCCCCAGCCCCCCCTCATCTCCTCCCTGAAGGCACCTGTTTTCTGGTTATTCTTGTTGTCTATTTACTGAATATATCTCAGAGATCTCTCTGTCAGAACAGAAAGAGCCACCTCATTTATTTTTATGGTTTATGGTATTCACGGCATTCTGTTATGTGGCTGTACCATAAATTATTTAATCTACCTGCTGTTGCTAGCTAGGATGACTTACATCTTTGCTGTGACAAACAGTGTTCTATTAAATAGCCTTATACGTAGGTTTTTTAAAATATCTAGAGAAGTGGAATTGTTGAGTTGAAGAGTTAAGTGCATTTGATGTTTTGATGGTTATGCCAAACTGTCCTCCAGAGAGTCTGTTCCAATCTCCCTGTCCCCAGCCATAAATGAGGGTGCTGATCTCCCCACTGCTTTCCAACCCACTGTGTTAGCAACATTTTATCGCAGTTGGTGCCTTATTTTATTTCTCTTATAACGAGTAAGCATCTTTTCTTTCTTTCTTTTTCTGGGGGGTGGGGGGTGAGAGTGCGAGAGAGTGGGGGGGAAGCAGAGGGAGAGAGAGAATCTTAAGTACGCTCCACGCCCAGCACAGAGCCTCATGTGGGGCTCCATCCCACAACCCTGAGGCCATGACCTGAGCTGAAATCAAGAGTTGGATGCTTAACTGACTGAGCCACCTGGGTGCCCCTGACTGAGCATCTTTTCTTGTTGATGTACTTTAATTTCTTACGATTTGTGGGAGCTAGTTTTAAGGAAGTTAACCCCTCCGTGATACAAGTGGCAGATAGATTTTCTCACTTTAGTTAGATTGATTCATCCTTTCTAGATGAAGAAATTCTTCTAGATTTTCATGTCACATGTAGGCCTTCCTTGCCTGGATTTACATATTAAAAAAAACTCATGTTTTCTTCTTTGGATTCATTTTTCATATGTCAATCTTTCACCCATCTGGAATTTATTTTGGTGTCATGTGTGAGTCAGGGATTCAACTTTATTTTTTGCCAGGTGGCTATCTGTGTGTTCCATTCATTTATTAAATAATCCCTTCCTGTCCCCAGACTTGACCTGCATTAGCTTTCTATTGCTGTGTAACAATAGTACCACAAACTTGGTGTTTTAAAACAGCACACGTTTATTATTTCATGTTTTCTGTGGGACAGGAGACTGGGCATGGCATAGCCAGGCTCTGCAAGGTTCTAGTCGAGGGGTCAGCTGGAGCTGCAGTCTCATCTGAGGCTCAACTGGGGAAGGATCCATTTCCAAACTTGCGTGGTTGTTAGCATTCATTTCCTCACAGGCAGCTGGATGGAGGCCTCATTTTTTTGCTGGATGTCGGCTGGGGGTTGGTCTCTGTTCCTTGGCATGTCACAGCATGGCCTTTTGTTTCATCAAGTCAGCAAGAGAAAGAGGGGCCCTGCAATGTTCTGTAACATAATTGCATACATCCTGTTTGCTTTGCCTTATTCTGTTGATCAGAAGCAAGTCATGGGTCCTGTCCACATTCCAGGGGAGAGGATCACACAAGGGCTTGACACCCGGAGAAGGAGGAGGCTCTGCAGGGGCCTTCTTAAGAGTGTGTCTGCCAGCCTACCTTACTATACTTTAAATTTCTATGTATATTTGAACCCATTTCTGAAGCCCCACGAGCTTTGGAGGCGTGGTAGAGGAAGAGAAGGCTGCATAAAGATGGGGAGGAGGTGCTTGTCTTTCCCGACTCCCTGCCATGAGCCTAACCAACCCTGGCCAGTTGCAGACTCTGTTTCTCTGAGACCTTTGGCAGCTGGCTTCATTCCCTGGCTGAACTTGACACAAAGGCTGCCTGCTACCTTCATGCCCACACTCCGTGTCTCCAGACTGAGTTAACCTAGCAACTGCTTGGGTGTAAAGGAAGTTTGCAGCTTTACTTCCATGCATTTGAGCTGGAATTCTGTTTTATTAGAGATTATGTTCATATTGGTGAATATTACCTTTTAGCTGCACCACTGCCTCGAGATGAAATCCAGTGTGATGTTGCAACTTGAAAGTGTTATCCCAGTAGAATGCAGTAATCGGACAAACTGTGTGTGGTGGTTAGAGATGCTGATGGATTGGTACCAGTCCTCTTCCCTGGAGAGCACAAGCATGCAGAACAGGCCTCTGGAAGAAGGATGGGAATTCTGGCAGCTGTGTTCTCTTCACACTTCCTTGTATCAGTTTTATTACCTATGGTTTGTTCCCCCCTCCCCCCCCAAATACCCAGTTAGTTTCCCAAAGGTTGTTATGGACTGATTGGTCTGCTGGCAGTAGAGGGTTTAAACTGTAATTAAAAGATGATGGGGGCACCTGGGTGCCTCATTCGGTTAAGCGTCTGACTCTTGATTTTGACTCAGGTCAGGATCTCAGGGTCGTGAGATGGAGCCCTGCGTTGGATTCCACGCTGGGCATGGAGCCCGCTTAAGATTTTCTCTCTCTCCCTCTCTCTCTGCCCTTCCCCCCCATGCACTCTTTCTCTAAAAAATAAAATAAAATAAAAGATGATGGGTTGCAGCTACCACAAATAGTGTATGAACTGGTGTGCCTGTGGTGTGAGCTCGGGCACTGAGTTGCACAGGGTGGACAGGTATAGGAGGATGCAGTCATTCTTGATGGAGGGAGGGGAATGGAACCTGTCCATGGGCCAGGACAGAGAGTTGGCTTGGAAGAAGAAGGGGTAGTAAGGGATTTTTTTAAAAAAAGTGGAAGGGTGTGAGACCAAAAAAGAATTTTAGTGTTGTTCAGATGTGCTGATGCTGGTAAAAACTTCTCAGAACAAGTGAGTAAGGAATTGAGTGGCCAGGCTCAGGAGAATGGCTGTTTCGAATATGCCTTTGGCAGGGTTGGAGAATCAGTTGATGCAGAGAGGGCCCCATTTCGCTATCGGGTAGGAGGAGTTGGGAGAGCTTTCATTTCCCTAGGAGTTTAGGGTGCTGGCTGGGGAACTGAACTGGTCCCACAGTTGGGGACCATCAGGGTTGAATGAGCTGATGTTGGCAATAAACCTGTCAGGTAATTCTTTGAAGTTGCTGCCAGTGAATTGGATCATGGTAGAAGGTGAACTTGGAAGTGTATACATTTAGATCCTTATGGGCCTTCACAGTCAAGAAAAGGATTGTTAGAGGGATTAACTCTGTGGATCCCACTCTTCCAGAAATGTGGAGGGTCAGTGTCCTAGTAGGAAAAGGAAGGTTGGTGGAGGTGACCCAGGACTTATAGGTGGTGGGGCTGGAAAGTTTGTCCCTTGCAGCAGGTGATGCGAGCTGGCCAGGGGAGCCTCTGCAGGGGGCTTGTGTATGGGAGAGAGGGATGGGGGGCCTTGGGAGAATGGATGATGGATGTTTACTGGAAACACTGGCAGATGCCACCAGGAGGGAAGATGTTGGTATGTCTTATGCACACTCTTTAACCCTCTCCTGGGCCAGTGGATGAATTTGGTTTCATTCATTATCAAACTTACCATGTTCCAGGCATTGTGGTAGGCACTTGGGTATACGGAGTTGAAAAACACACAGTCTGTTCTCTCTAGGAACTCAGTGTAGTGGGGGTGGGAAAGACACTTTGAAGTATCTGAGATGATGTTGGAATAAATGGGACTTCTTTTCCTGGAAGAATCTGTTTGAGTTGAATTCTGTTGTGTGGCAGGGTAGAGAGTGACTTTGGTGGTCTGTGTGTGTGTCTGTGTGTGTGTGTGTGTGTGCGTGCATATGCATGCCTGTGTGTTTGTGTGTGCATGTTTAGCTGTATCGCTTTGGCTTTTTATTTTTCTTGGACTCTTGGAAATATGTGTGCTTAGAATATATTTGTAAATGTGTTTTGTTTGGGTGCTCTCAGTCTATTGAAACTCAAGCCAAATTCAAATTTATTAGCATGAAAACTGCATTGCTCAGGCATGTGCTTAGCCCACTGAGTGACTTTCAGAACTTTCTGGAGGTAGGTGATTCAGGGTGGCTTGATGGCTCCATGTATCAGGGACCCAGGCTTCTTTCTTACGCCTTCTCTGCTAACTACTCCATGGCCTAGAGTGACTGCTTGAGTACCAGCCATGGCATCTGAATTCCAGTCTGGAGGAAGGAGACAGACCCTTAGCGGAATGAGCTCCCTCTTAAGGATCCTTCCTGTAAGTCACATACAGGACTTCTGTCTACATCCGTTGGCCAAAATGTAGTCTCACAGCCACATTCTGCTGCGAAAGAGACTAAGCAATGGGCTGAGGTCAAATCGGGAGCCCTCCTAGTAACTACAGGAAGAAAAAACACATAATAGGGGGTATATGCAGGGGTTAATTATGAAGGGAAATAGAGCAAATACTAGAGTCTTACTTCTGAACTCTTGTTCTAGGACAAGAAAGGGTGCCGCGGTACCTGGCTTTGCTAGGTTAGTACATTACGGGAAACATGCCCGATCCTCCTGGGCAGCTTTGAAAGAAGAATGAGAGTTATCCTGGAGAGTCCAGGTAGGGAGAGACCCGATAAGGTGCCTTAAGGTTGGGGGGGGTAGGGAAAATGGACAGTGGCGTCGAGCCAGAACCCCACGTTCACTCTGTGCTGTGGATGCCAGTTTGCAGGGCTGCAAGGCTTCATGGAACATGCCCCAGGGCAAGCTCTTTTTATTGATTCATGACGGCTTATGATGTTCCAGGGTGATGCAGGGTAAGCTGGCCAGTTGAAAATAACCAGGAGCTCATTCACATTTTTGGGAGGAAGGGAAATGGCATTGAAGCATCTCTCCCCATTCTGGCAAAGGCAGAAATGCAAACTGTAGCCCTCTGTGAGCTGGATCCTGCCTTTATCCAGCCTCACGCTCCCTCGAGGTTCGCATACATACGGCAGTGCTGAGCTGCTCCGTCCAGTCCCCTGCCCAGGGTGGTAGGGCGGTCCGGGGCTGGGCAGCCTCCTCCGTTCCGTTCGTGACTTTCACGTGACACGTGTCTGGTACTGATGTGTGTTCAGTGTTTTCCTGCACACATCAGCTCTCCTTGAGGTCCTAAGCTCCTGGGTTCAGTGGGGGCTATTTCACACACATCCTCGGGTCCCCAGCACAGCTGTGCTTGGCGTCTGTGGCTGGACCCAGCGCCCTAGACTTGAGGGCCCCTCCAGGTGTCAGTCCTGGAAGGGTTTCCATGTTTTCTTAGCCTCATGGTCTCACCTAAGCGGGAGGCACTGCTTTACCCAGAGCAAATTATTGAGCAGGAAAAGATAGTTAAAGGTAAATTTATCACCAGCTGAGCCCTCCAGAGTCAGCTCATCGAAACATTTACATTTTAAACACCCACACTCAGAGTGGTTTTCCTAGCAGTCCTAATGCCTTGGGTGTTAGGGAGAGCGAGAAGGAGTTCTTTAGCTTCAATGCCGTTTTTGCTTTGAGGGGTACAGCTATTGAAGCACATTTTCTGTATCCATTCATCTGGTGATGGGTACTCAGGTTGCATCTGCATCTTGGCTATTGTGAACAATGCTGCAGTGAACATGGGGGTGCAGATACCTTTTCAAGTTCGATGAGTGTTGGGATCGTGAGTCTCAGAGCTTCTGGTCCATTTGTTTTACGTTGTTGCTGTTCTTTTGCCTCTTCTGAACGCATTGGGTAAGCAAGGTTATATTGAGTCAAGTTAGCTCAAGTTTTTCCCTAGGTACCCTGCACAAGAGAGAATTTATAAGATATACCGGACCTTGTAGCTCTGTGCAGAGACATACGGTGTGGATGTCATACCTGGGACAAGGTTCCTGAGCCAGTGGCTGTCTCCTGGAGAGGGATCTCCTGGTCTCTTGATTCCAGCCTGCCTTGCAACTGTTTTGCCATATGTGTCCTTGTCTTGTCTCTTCTTATTAGCCAACTGTTTATCAATGTGGAGCTTTATCAAGACTGTTAGAGAAAGGTCCTATATCCTGTGGGGCCACGTGATTCGGTGGAGGCCAGCGGCGTGGGACATGAAAGAGTTCACTGGAGGCAGAACAAAGGAGATAGAAGTTTATGGAAGACACTGCAAGGGAGTGGCCGGCAGGACAGCAGAGGAGAGACCCTCTGCCAGGAGGCAGTGGTGGGGGGCAGTGGTTAAAGGGGAAGGTGAGGAGACATGGGAACGTATGGGATTTTCCTTTTTTGGTACCTGTGTCCCAGGGTAAGTAGCCCCTTGGTCACCTAGGACTTAATGGTGGCTATTTTGAGGTGGGTGGCCTGATGGCCCTGTCTAGATTCAGTCAGGGGGTCACTGTGGACCCTTCTACCTTACTCAGATTTCCATTGCTCAAGTTGGTTGCCTAAAAGCGGCCTCTACTTATCCCTTCTCTAGGAGTGGCCAAACTGGCTTTAAATATTGTTGCCTTTAAAATAACAAGGTGATAGAGATTTTTTTTTTCTTTTTCTTTTTTTTTTTTATTTGAGAGAGAGAGAGAGAGAGAGCATGAGAGGAAAGACTGTCAGAGGGAGAAGCAGGCTCCCCGCCAAGCAGGGAGCCAGATGTGGGACTCGATTTAGGGACTCCGGGGTCATGACCCGAGCCGAAGGCAGTCGCTCAACCAACTGAGCCACCCAGGCGCCCGAGATTTTTTTTTTTTTAAATGGAGCCTCTTAATTGAGCCTTAATTTCCATGGAAGTATTTTTATAAGATTTATAACTGTATTTAGTTGCTCTGTAATGGTACCACCAATTTGCATAATGCTGATCATCCAGGCAGTCCAAAGTAATTTATAGCTAGATCTTCATTCATTACCAGGTGGCAGATAGTATCCCCATTCTGTTGCTGGGGAAATTGAGGCTTCTTAGAGAGAAATATATGACCCATAGAAAGTCAAACCACAGAGGGAATTACCACCAGGGTTCCCTGGCATTTGTCTTTCCTTCTCACCAGTGACTTTATCAGGATGGGCACAGTCTCGTTAGGGAACTAACCTACTGGCGGTGATTAGTTGGTTTGAGTTACTCCTTTTAGAAATGGGATTACTGTTTCTCTTTGCATACATAAAATGGAAATTTCAGTTCACTTTGCTCACCCACCGTGAAGGTTAATGAAGGAATGTGAGCTTTGTTAAGCAGTTTGGGAGAATGACAGTATGAGAAGTGTTACGTTGTTAATGGTACACTTGGGCTCTTGTAGGGCGCCTCGTGGAGGCGGTTTCTGGTTTTCCCAATTACAACACAGGTGCTGATAAATCCCAGTCTCCTTCCTTTCTGTCTAACCCAGCTGAGGACTTCTTTCAGAATATTCCCCCACAAACCAGATGTTTTGAAATAGCTTGTTGCCAAGCTGCAATTATTAGATAATAATTTGTATTGTTAAAACATTAATGGAAGACATTTATAACTGAGAGAGGAGTCCACTGGAAGGATGTAGTTATTGTTACCATGCTAATGTGTTTGAACAAAGACATTCGATGTGCTAATTGCTCGGCATTTAGGCAAGTGGACACGTTTTATTGGCCCTTTTGAACCAGTCCTGGGAACTTTCAGGACCCCCAGCCACTGGGGACCTCAGTTTGGAAGTTGCTGATGGAGACGCCTGGGCCACTGCTGACCCCAGGAGAGTTAAGGCATTATCATTTAGGTTTTGGTTTTCATATTGGTTGGGAAATTTCATGTAAAAAAAAATCTAGGAAATCTTTCTCTCGGGGGCCCATGGTCTACCTAGAGCTGTGACTGGTTCTTTCAGTTCTCTTTTCCCCATGCTCCGGGTCAGTAGGCCACACTTTGGGGAAATACAGACCTCAGTGGGAAGGTCAACAGGGAGGGACAGCCAGGACTCTGTAGGCAGAGTGACTTGGGCCTGGACCCCAGCTGTGTGACTTTGACTATGTCACTTAACCTCTCTGATCTCAAGTTTCTTTGTCTGCAAAATGGAGGCAGTATCTACCTCAGTGGATTATTGTGAAGACTACATGGGATAGCATTTATAAGAAAGGGGTATCACAGACTAGCACCCGGTAGGCTCTCCATATTGTTAGGAACAAAGTAACTCGTGGACACGGAAGATTCTGTTGGCAGGTACACATCCTATTGAAAGATTTGCTCTCATATCCTCATACTTTGTAAGAGTACATCTCTCTAATGGTCATGCAGATAGTCCTAATACTGCGATGTTCCCCCCTCCCTTTGGGGAGGGAAGTCAGTTCCATGGGGCCCTTTCTTAGCCTGCAATTTGCCCAAACCGCCATCATCATAAGCTGCCCTCTGGCAATATGGCCTCGGAAATCCAAGGGTGTTTGGCGCCTCCCCCCGAGTTGGCATCGCCCTAGCTTCAGCTGTGAGCAGGAGCCGGCGGTAGCCCTGCCCTGCCCAGGCTGGGAACATGGTGTGTGTGTGGGTATTCGAGGCACGCTTGGGGCGCCTGTCAGAAAAGCTGCATTTTCTACTCTTCATTCTTCCATCAAAAGCTGAAGAAAGGTCCTTTCTTACTTGGCCTCATGGCCTGCGAGTTGGAGCTCTTTGGTCCTTCCTTCCTCAGTTTTATTTCCTCAACTTTTCTGGGTTGGTGTAATTAGTCCCATGTTCGGGGCCCCTTTTGTAAACTCTTTGAAGACAAGGGCTGTATCTACCCTACTTGGGACATATTGGGTGAAATAAAATGTATTATTAAAGTGAATTGTACTTGTTCCTTTTAACTTTCTGGCTACTAGAAACATAAGTTACATATGTGGCGTCACTGTGTTTCTAGTAGACAATGCTGGTTACAGCCCCCTCTCTCTGTCCAGTTAGTACCCTTTGTGGACCCACCTGGGTTGTATGGCTGGGTGGAGGGTTGGGGGCAGAGGTGGGCATGAGGTGCTCTGACTGGCTAGCTTAGACCACTGTAGTGAGGTCTAGTGAGTTGAATGGTCACCCCTCAAAAGATTTGTCTACCCCAAACCTGTGTGTGAGACTTTTGTCTTCCAGAATTGTGAGGGAATAAACCTCTATTATTGTAAGCCAGCCAGTTTGTGGCCACCTAGGTTTACAGCTCTTCTAGGAAGCTCATACACTAGGAGATGGCTGCCCATTATCTCTGATGGAGGCTGGGGAGGAATCCCCGAAAGGAACCGGAAGAAGCTAATGCAAAAACTGGGCTGGGCTATTAAACTGTCACTGTCACAGACCCCTGTCCCACCCTGTAGAATTATTCTGGAAATTAGAAGTGATGATATATACAAAGTGCCTAGCTTTAAGTTTCCACAGTGAAGGAAGTTTTCTTTATTATGGTGAAAGGTGCTCTGCCATTCTCCTCAACCTTGGCAACGAGATAGAGGGTGGTTGTGCCAGTAATTCTAGTAGTTTGGAGGTATTTCATGTCTAGGTGGCTTGTGAGGCTATCCTCCAGGTTTTTGGGTTATCGCCCCTATTTAGTTGCATGGGGAAGAGGAGAAACAGTTTGCTGATTATGAGGGTTTTTTTCCCTGCTTGATTAGAAATCTGCTTTCTTTTTGGTGCTCATTAAGTACTTGAATTGTATCGCTCCATTTTTGGGAAAATAGCGTTACTCTAGTTTACCTAGAGATTTTGGGCTCCCCTCAAAGATGTTAGAAAAGGCTCTCACAGTACTAATTGCAAAATAAACATTTCCAGCCCCATGTGCAACAGACATATTTGGCCAGTATTTATGTTGGTGGGGAAGAGAAAGAGTATTTGTTGACTGTCTACAGTACGTCAGGCAGTTTTGTGCAATCAGTTCGGTTAATTTCTCATGCAGGGCCTGCAGGGTATTTTTGCTTGGTTGATAGACTCTCTGGGGTGAAATGACCTGTCCGGGGGCACATCCTCAGTGGGAAAACTGAGAGTCCTATTCCAGCCAGTCTTGCCTTTTCTCTGAGGAAGTGGTGACATAGCAGCAAAATGTGTAAAACAGGTCATCTGGGCTAGTCTCATTAGGTGGGAATTGGGTGGGGTGGGTTGTGGGTGGGAAGAAACTCTGTGCCCTCCCCTGGAGCCCTCCTCCCCAAGCTGACTGGGAGGCATCTCTGCAGAGCTCATTTCGAGAATCATTTTTCCTTACTTGATGCCTCCCTCACTCACCTTCTCTCTGATTCTGTGGATCGTCCGTTGCATTTGTCCCTTCAGTTATCAGACTATAGCATTTTGAGGTTTTCATCTGAGATGAGTCAGAACATGAAGTAGGCTCCACGGGAGAGAGTGTTTCTGCAGATTCCATAAGTTGGCCTGCCGAGGTGGTAGAACTTTCAGGAGAATGGGATGGTGATGCTGAAAGTCCTCACTGGGGCCCTTTCATGCTTGGGCTCCACTCAGGCTCTGTGTCTTGGAAGGTAACCTGCTACTTATTTATGGTGGTATGCTCACATAAGGATGGATGTTAGAGAATGTATTAGTCAGAGTATGATAGGCCTTTGCTGCAGTAATAAATTTCCCCAATAGTTAATTGGTTTAACACGTACAGGTCTACTCTTCACTTACACAAAGACTCTGCGGGGGGGGGGTGGCAGGAATGGGAGGGGCTCTACTCCTCATGGTGACTTTGTCCAGGGCCGATCAAGGCTCTCCCGCCTGGAACATCGGCGTAGCAAGGGAAGAGTTTGCAGGAGTTGTCATGTGCTGCTTCTTCTGTTCCTTACCCTGAAAGTGATAGGAATCACCTTCCCCACATTCCATTGGCCCAAACTAGTCAGCCTGGGAAGTGAGGGCAATGGGGCGGTGCAGATGGGGATGGTGGTATAGATGCCAAAGATGGAGGTGAGTACCACTCTTTGTCACAGATGGTGGAGAGCACACCTGTTGATGATGGGTTCATTAAATCCAAGCCTGTGCTCAGGCCCATGTACTTGAGAAAAAAATTTAAGACCTGGGCTCCTCAGAGTCAGGGGCTGTATTTCTGTAAATCTCTTACCGGGCTCTCTTCCTCACACTTTCTCAGCACTCAGCGAATGTTGGTTGCGTTAAATTCATGAGACACTTAAAATCTGGGTCTGATTGACAGTGCCACTTCTTTTAGACATTGGGTTTGGGTCCACTCTGATCCAGGATGGCCTCTTCTTAACCTGATTACATCTGCAAAGACCCTCTTTATAGGTTTAGGTCACATTCACTGGTACTGGAGGTCAGAACTTAAACTTATCTTTGGGGGGTGGGGAGACACAATTCTGCCCTCTATGGTAGTATAGGTAAAGGCTTAACACAGTATGCACACACAGTAGGTCTTCAATAAATAATAGTTTCCATTATTCCTCTCAGGAGAGTGTTTGGGAAAATCCACGCGGAATTTTCTGACTGAATTTTGCTGTATTTTCAGACCTTTGAGGTTTATAGTATCAATAAAACCAGAGCATTTTCTGTTGTTGTTGTTGTTGTTGTTGTTGTTGTAATGCACAGCTTTTATTTGCAATATGATGTTCTTCTAGAGTATGTATATGAGATGCCATGCATCTCAATTACGGAATGGGTTTGGCATTCAGATTTTGAGTGACTTTCTTTCGCCCAGTACTGTCGGTTTCCTTCTGGCACTTTTGTCTTGCTTAACGATGCAAAACAGAAAATGCACACAAATGGTTCCCCAAAATGAGGACTGTCGTTATTGCTTCTTTTACCTCTGGGGCCCCAAACTGCAGAAGCTTATTTACTGCAAGGCAATGAGGGCTCTAAATCTCCTGCCTCCATATATTACATTCTGTATTATACTCAAACATGGCGAAATTAATTGTGGCCAAGGCAGGGGAGACAGGAAAAACCTATAATGGTTTATCATATTTTGCAGGCTTTGTGAGGGCCATAAATTTAAGCATATAGGAATTGTATTTATTCCTTAGATTTCACAAATTTGTCATGTACCCTTTCTCTGAGGATGACAAGTTCTTTAAGACAACAGAGTCTCGGATTTTGAAGTAGAGAGGGGGCAGTGATGGAGATGTTCCCGGTGTCCCAGATGACCACAGAGTCGTCCCTCTCAAGCTCCTTGGGTTACATGGCTGTTAATAGCTAAATTATTAATGCAAGTTTGCTAGTGGAGGGAAGCAGTTTTGAGTATTGCCTCTCCTCTAACATCAGCTCTTTTATAGCCACCATTGTAGGAGTCAGATTTCATATGGAACAGTTTATAAATTGAATAGTGTGTGTGTGTGTGTGTGTGTGTGTGTGTGTGTGTGTGTGTGTGTG